>NC_089794.1:41033128-41120628 GCF_040412425.1 Macrobrachium rosenbergii
CAAAATAAGTTGCGAAAAACACAGGCTACGAGCGAAATTCCATCGATGTTACCGACACAGCGGCAGGGAAGATCTGAGGAATAGTTGGAATGGTTCCAGGTACCTGGGTAGAGGGCGCACAGGTGGTTCACCTGACTACCGATAGGCGATTGCCATGAGTTTTGAAATTCTGCCGTGACGTCAGGGACTTAAGCTATATATATAACTACCAGGTAAGTTAGATGTTTAAAAATTAAAAATTCTGGAGTAAATCTATACCAGATCTCTTTAAAAATCCTAATTCGGTACAATTTAAATTCCATGAATTTTGTAGATTTGACATACCAGTATTAATCTATTTTAGCTCTGCCCTGTCACTCGATCGTCGTTTTACTATACCATGCACCTGGTACACTAGGTTAGGTCAAGTCATCTGCTAACTGAGCAAATGTCAGAAATGTTTTTAAGGCACACATCAAAACACAGCAAACAACTTTCAAGTCCAATATGCGATAATGGTTTAAAGTTAAATTTTGGTAGAACTAAGCAATAGCTCCTCATGGGGTATTACCTTGGAAATTGACTTTTTCTATAGTATTTTGGTCGCTTATCAAGCATTTACCATTATTTCTTGTCGGTCGACTGTAATTAACCTGTAATTAACCTCAGAAGTTGTACACTGGCCATCCTGGAATGCTATCGCCCATGCGCAGTGTTATAGGGGAGCTTGGTAAAAAGTACCAATTCCTTCACCGGGGCCCCCCGACTAAATAACATGGCCTGCTGGGTTAGATTAGGTTAGCGTATGTTAGGTTAGTATAGTTCCCTTTAGAATAGGTTTCCTTAGCCAATCCCTTCTTGAACATATGGCTCCCTAGTGACTTGTGCATGCGGAACCATTCCATAACAACAATATGGCAATCCAGTCTTTCTCCCGTTTCCAAAACCCTGTGTTCCCAAAGGATCCCCAACCATGTTGGGTAGATACGATGTTAATAATAACTGACTGACAATAAACAACACCACCTCCTTCATCAGCAACACTAAAAGTATAGGAAAAATCAACTTCCAAGGTAATGGGGCTAGTCTGTGCAGAACTCTTACTTACAAATACCTAATCTTTCACCATTTTTAATGTTGCATTAAGGTCATGGGAACCCGGGACTTGAAGTTCCTAGCCTGCTCAGGGAAGAGCCTCCAATGTTAAGGGAAGGTTGGGTTATGCTGTGTCCCAGTATTTCTAGGGGTATTAGTTTACAAGTTGCCAATACACGATATGAAATTGTAACCTACATTTTTGAAAAGACCCCCTCATCAAATTACGACTTATGAGGTAAGACAATACCTGTCCCCCACCCCCTCCATAGCTAATGTGGCAAAATTGTAACCAGTAAACACCCCTAGGTTACATGGTATTATTTTATATTGGCAACTTATAAAATTTTACCCTAAAGCCTAATAACTCCGCACGGAATGTATGGAATGATTCCGCAAATACGAAAGTCATTAGGAAGCCAAATGTTCAAGAGGGGATTAGATAAGGAATACTATTATAGAAGGAACCATACTAACCTAACCCAACCTAGTAGGTCATGTTACTTAGCTGGGGGGCAGAGCCCCTTGAACCCCCAGGTAAAGGAAACCGCTTTTTACCAACAGCCCCCTACAACACTGTGCATGCACATTAGCATCCTAGGATGGTCAGCATACAAAAACAATCAGTTCTGGGGTTAATTACAGGTTAATTACAGTCGACCGACAAAAAATAACAATAAATTCTTGATAGGCAACCAAAATACTATAGGAAGAGTGATTTTAAAGGAAATACCCGACACACACATAATGCTTAGTTCTACATGTGTCGCTGCTTAAATGGCTTTGATCTTCTTATAAGTGGCTTTAAATATTTATGCCAGATGGAGTTTAAAGAAGCCCCCAACCGACCAAAATAAAAACAATATTAAAGCTAACTGCAACGTAACTGAAACTGTGAGATTACCATATCCTAGGCTTAACTGTATAGCATACTCTCAGTTAACAAAAAGGGTATGACTTGATCACCGGAAGACCTGACGATTATTTAAATATATATTTTTAATGCCCAAGCCTACCCAAATCTTATGATGCCATCAACTGTAAGTTCAGTTCACAGCAAGCCTGGCCTACCCTGTTCTAGGTGAATACTCAAGAGTAATACATCTCTTACCTCCTGTCATACCATGCCTCAATGTTTCTGAGAGCTCTTTTGTACAAAGAACACACTTTTCTCGTGTGTGAGATAACCTCAACTTGAAGAAACGACATCTTTCTTTCGTTTCTCTGGGATGTCGTCGTCTTCACCGACGGGAATATATACACGTTCGAACTCCTTCAAGTTTATGTAAGATTTATTCAAAATATAGTTTTAAAGCGTATTAATTCTACAAACTTTACAAAAAAATTACTATAATTAACAAAATCCGTATACAATTATATAAAATAAAAGACTGTAATGCTGGGTGAGAGTAATTACCAAGATTTATTTGTAACAAAGACCAAACTAGTAGAAACGGACACCTTACATGCCTCTTCTTTAACAAAATTAATAAGACTTGGATGGTAGACTATGGAAATCAACGTTGTCGCTCCTGGTTGTGTAGAGTAAAAATTATGCCCTGCTTCCTTTGATAGTATTTTTTTTCCAATTATACATGAAAATTTAACGTACGACAATTTGCCTTAGACGCACATCGGATATAACTTCGTATTATTTCATAGGATTCATTTAGTTTCAGATTACACGAACATTTATTTCTTTATAGATACGACTGATAGAACTAGACATTAAATGAACGTTTTTTACGATTACAGCAAATTTGCAAATATATTGTATATGGTAATTTGAAGGAATAAATTAATAAATGCAATATATATTGTAACTTTGCTATCATTATAAACATGTTGAATTTATATGCTGAATTGTTAGTTTATAAGATTTGGACATATTCTTTAAACATAAATCTAAAAGCATTACTAATTTCACACACACATATATATATATATATATATATATATATATATATATATATATATATATATATATATATATATATATATATATATATATATATATATATATATATATATATATATGATATATATATATATATATATATATATATATATATATATATATATATATATATATATATATATATATATATATATATATATATATATATAATTTCACTAATCTTGATTTTATGATGCTATTCTGAAAGTGCCAATTGATTTCAATTGTTGAGTAATCCATAGAATTCTGTACTCTGCAAAAGAATTTCACCAGTATTAGGGATCAAGCTAGCAGGTGTAAATCTTATATTTCATTTGAGGATTTTGATATTATTGTATGAACTGCTGTTGATGATCCCATCCTTATCACTGAGAAATGAACAACTTGTTCCCTCATTCAGTAGCTGTATTCCACTATAACGCTGTCCATATATGGTAACGTTATATTGGTTTTAGTCATTTGTTTCTAATCCTTTGTAACTTTATCTCTGATGTTGAATTTTCTTTAAACATTGGCAACGAATAAAATGTAAACCAATATATCAACTACTTTTCACTCTCTTCTTCATACTTCATATTTAGCTTGCTAGAAGCCAACATACTACCAACACTATGAACTTCTCTAATTAATACTGGAACTCTCAAAATGACAAATATCGAGATAAAATCTGCGTGAACTAAATTAGAGGTACGATTTTAATGCTCATAGAATACAACCCAACCTTAAGAAAATTACTGGAAAACTGGATCATCATTTTCGGTTTTACAATTTTTCCCTTTACAGAATTAGATTTCTAGCGAGTTCTTTCCCATTTCTTCTACTATAACTACTTTATAAACTTTCATTAATTCTCTTTTCATTTCATGAAGCATGAACCATCCCACTGGGCAGCATCTGCCATTTTCATATCTTTATCTTCTCTAACAAACTTTCCCTACTCATCACACAAAAAACAACTCAGCAACTTAGGTCTCAATCTATTTTGCCAACCTGACACAACATAATGTATTTCTGTTACTTCCTTGCTGGTGTATAATCTTCACAATACTCTCAAACTATGAATTTTACCATTTTGTATTCACATCATTTCTGAATATTCTCAATTTTCCTAAGTGACAATGTCTCAGAAGCATACAGATATCCAGTTCTTAATGATGCATCATAGATTTTTGTCTTTTGCTCTGTTTTACCTACCTATCTCCAACAAATTTCTATCCACGACATATGATGCTGTTATTGTTTTTCTTGGTGTTTGCTTGATTCCAGACTTACAGTCCATTACCATGGTAACAGGAGTGTTGTACCTCTCACAGGTTTGCCTTGTCATACAATATGATCTTGGTTCTTCTTTTCATTATTAGTTCTTCTTATGCTGACAAGTATAAAATTCCTTTATTCCATTTCTTAAGGTAACTCTCCCAATTCCATTTCCTTTGCTTCCGTTCTTGTTAACACAACCTTAGTTGTGTTTACTGATTTAAATACTCTCTCTGCCATTCCACTTGAGTCATAAGGAGAGCAGCAAAAGCAGAGAATGAAAGAATGGGCAAGCAGATTTTGACTACAAAACATGAGATTATCTGGAGATTTAAGGTCCATGAGTCACATGGAAGGTGACTATGTTTAAATGGCTAACTCTCTACCTGTAAAACAGAAACAAGTAAGCTTCTAGTGGAAGACTAAAAAAGTATTAGTAGATGTGACTAAAAACATATCTATAGAAGAATCACTTAATGATGACAGGAGAGCCTAGCAGCCTTTCATGTTAATGTAAGGAAGCTCAGAATATATAAATACTGTACTGTGCACAAGCATGCAATACATCAAAATATATTCACATAACATTAAGTATACAGTATCATAAGCATTTTCTGAATATAAAAATAATAAATGTGAGATCTAACAATTCAGAGAATACAGTACCTCAGTACATAAACTGAATGCTACAAAAACCAGGTTGGAATATTTGCAACCTACGAATCATAATCATCATTCAGAATTTCTTGTTACGTTTCCTTTCATTCCATTCTCTTTAATTCTGTACTTTCTATATGAAGCAATGTTTTATTATCCCCCAAAAATGTATGCTGAACCTTACTGATTATAGCACTACAGAAAACTCCCACAACCAAAAGCAATGGGGACTTAAGAGTCTATGCAAAGCATCATAAGCACTCATTGTTCAATAATGTCAAGATCAAAACCTTAAACCAAAGCATGAAAACAAATGTGTGAGCCAGTGCATAAAATAACACTGAGAACAAAAAACAAAGAATCAAACATAACCCATTATGGTGAATCAGGCAAGAAAAAACAACTACATAACATATATTACAATAACTGAAAACTGTTACATAAAATTACTACATCCAATTAATCAAGGTGACAGAAAACTAAGTCCAATATAGACATTCAAATTAGCAATACTGTACTCAAATTACTTGCTTATGGAAACAAATGAAAAACAGTACTTACAGCAACACCCCGTGGCAAGTGACACCACTAGCCTGGAAGCCAGACACTAAGTAAATACTGTTATAAATGCAAAAACACTATAAACCACCATCATTAAGAAGTATGAATGTATGATATTAACCTACGGTTTGGTCATGTTCAGTATGGTCTTTGCCTTTGAGAATCTAACAAGTTTGTGTGACTGCACAGCTCTTTGCATGAATTAAGGCTTTTCAGGACTAACTGGTTTGTAATGAACAAAGCTCTGTTTTACATTCTTTCTTCATGAACAGTACTGCCCACAAGCCAATATTTTTACATTTTCATAACTAATTGCCACTTTTCCCTTCTACTAATGTAGCCATACCTTCCATCCTTTTAACACTTCATCAACTGTGATACAACTTTTCCAGTCTTGAATGTTGGCATTTTGTAGCCATACCCTTTCAGATGTCCAGTCAAGGACTGCCATAACTTGGCTGTGCTAAATGACAACCTCCTGAGTCTTTCCTCACCAGGGTGAACTTGGGCTGCTTCTGCGCTGATGTTCATCTCCAGGTACACAGCTCTCACAGATAACACCGATTTCAAGTTTTCTCAGTTGGTGAGGCATCCCAAACGCTGGTAGAGTTCAACTTTAATCGGGGGCCAAATGAGGTAGCAATTCTCCTATCGTTTTCATCTCCAACCAGTTACAAGACACTTGATTCTCACAAGATGGCTCAAACAGTTGTCTTTAATACTAAAATTTAAATCTCAATTATTAAATTATTAAACTGCATTTCTTTAAAAATTTGGCAAATGGGTACGTCAAAAATGTTGAAGATTCTGACACATTTCCTTAATTCCCTTAACAGAATGGAAGCAAGTCATCCAGTTCCTCCTTAACTGCCCACTTCTGCAACTTCTGACCTTACTTCTCTACTAAGAACCTGGAATCTCTCAGAAATCTGACTGTACAAATCAAAGCCTACTGGCCATGATAGGAGTGAGAAGTTGGTCTTCAGTAAAGGAAATCATAAGACATTCCTGACAACTACCTCCCAAAACGCCATTTTTAACCATTACCATACTCTCCAGATTTCATGAAACATGCCATCCCTGGAAGAAGAACAGTCAGTGGGAGAATAACATCCACACTTCCTCCTGTCCCTCTAAACAAGGGCCTTCTGAGGCATATGGCATCAGCCCTTCCTGGTGCAAAAGGGCAACTGGTGACTCCTGGCTGGAGTTGTCCTATTGGGGACAGAAGGATATGAATATACAGGAGTGCTGGGCATCCTCATCTGCCTGTTCTGCTGATACGAGTAATGACCAGGCTGCTGGCTTTTGACTGATGTCAATAGTTATCTGGAAAGGCTTGAATCACTATCGAAACTCAATGATGGCTGCCCGGGTTGCTATTGAGGTCAGTTTCTCAGTTTCCAAACCAAATTCTCCAGGAACATGTAAAAAATACAAGCCTGGCCTACTGCCTTTGCAATGTTCTACAACTTGGTTCCCTATGAAAGCTGGGCACCAACCATTTCTGATATTTTGCTATGGCCATGATATCCCTTAGAAACTGCACTATCACATCAATCTCTGTTGGCAAAAATGTGACTAAGGATAGAGCTACTGATGAAAATGCCTGCAAAGAATGTGTGCCTTGCAGACAAGGGAGGATGTGCATGTGACAAGCCATGAAAATTATATACCTTACATAGACGGTGGTCAGGAAGCAAACAGAAATTACCCCTACCTTCCATCTCAAAGCTGACATTTGAAACAATATTCATTATGATGTTGGCCAGAGTCCGATACAAAATATGGCAGTTTGGGTCAATGTGGGCTGGGTAGGTCTTAGGTTGTGTGGCTGATACCTCTTTCTGTGCTTATGCTGACTCTCCAATCCAAAATTCTAACACCAAATCTAGTATTTCTGAGAAGGGTTCCTCATCCTGCAGGTCATGGCTACCTCAGCAATCAGTTTAGCTGAATCTTGTCCTCCTACAAGCATAGTCTGTCTTCGAAGTCATAGCCTGGTGCAACACTAATCCCCAACAAGAGTTAATGTATTCTGTCAGACACTTTCAGTGAATCCCAGGAGGTCACCTAAGAGAAGACCTCACTCAGTGATAACAAGTGGGACTGCTAAAAACTACGACATATCTTCTAGCACTCAATCTTTCCTTGTTGAAGCACAATTAATGTTTGCATCTCAGTTCCGAATGACATTCTCCACTGATAGAGGAAAGAGTAGGAGGCAGAGTTGCTATCCCCAAAGTCTCATGGCTGCATTTGCTCCCAACAAGGAGCTTATGGCCCTAAACCTTTAAAAATGGCTTCTTGTACTTGTGGTTCCAAGTAGCACAAGCACCATGTTACTGCCCATCTTTTTCTGTCTAATAGGCACTAAAGACCATGAATGTGGGCATATATGAGTGATAGGGTTGTGCTAAGACAAAAAGAATCTAAAAGTTCTCTAAATATAATATAGCTTATGACTGATAACATTATTTGTTAACATAAATAGCCTTCAGATAAACACACCTACTTTATAACTGATTTTCTATAAAGAAAAATCTGAGCAATAATTTGAGTTAAAACACCACCATGTCTGTTTCATACTCTAAAATTATGGTAATCTTTTATACTTTAAAATAAAGTTACTTGACTAGTGAAAAATGACAAACATAAAGACTGATGATTAATGCAGCTGGTTGACAAATAAACTGCTCAGAGGCTATTACTTCTGAAAATTGTTTCAAACTTTTGAAACATATATAACAAAACACCATACTCAAAATAAGAACTTGGTACTTCATAAATTATCAGTTTCAACTCCTGTAAGAAGCCCACATAAAAAATATAGGTATGAGTTTTAAAATGAAACAATAGAAAATATACTGAATATCTGATTAAATTATTTGGTAACACAATATCAAGCCTTAAAATTTCAACCCTGCACTCCACATCAAAATGTCAAAAGTCACCACATTCTGAAGAATGCATTTACACACGAGTTGATTTTTTTTACAAAGCTTTATAATATTACTTAAGATGTACTTTATGCACAGCTGTAACTAAAGTTGATGATCATCATTTATCATTAGCAAAAGTACCAAATAAAATAATTTACTTTTTACATCAATAAATACTCTATCAAATAATATCAGTATAAACACTATCAACTGCATTCAAAGAACTTTGAATTTGGCTGTGTGGGCTTTGACTGCAGTTGTTTGGTATATGTACATTTACTATGCAACAATTCCTCTTAATTTAGGCCTGTATGATGCAAAGCCATCCATCCTCACTACATGCATCTTTGGAGGCTGAAGAGAAGCATTAGCAGGATATCTCCGTCCTGCAATATCTATTTCAAAGCGAGACTTGCCCAAGATGTACTCTGGAGCTACAACTTTGCCATCATGATGCTTCACCCATCCAAGGCATACCATTTTATTCAGGGTAAATCCATATCTGGGAAAAAGAAATTGAGACAATCATTTACCAGCTGGCTTTTTAAGACGCTGAATATATTCAAGAGAAACATAAACATAATCTCACCAGTACTCTCACCCCTCCACTTAGGTAATATAAACTGTCTGCTGGAGTAATGATTTCCTCTCGTATAGGTTCAGACCTCATGCTGCCATAGACTTACCAAAGTGTGTTACCTCCCTCTGATATTCAAAATCTGGCAACTTATGTAAATCAGAATTGTTATCACTTTAAAAATAAGCTCACACAATCACTCTCACCATTATGGAATATGCTAATTACCTTTATTAAAAATCAAAATAATTTATAAGTTGCATATGTGATGTATTTATAACTCAATTAAACTGCTGCTTGCAGGAGCCCAAGCTAACACTGTCATATACTATTCTCCCAAGGGTTATGTGTAAGACATGTCCAGGCTATCTCTATCTCCCTTTCATCATTATCTCACCTACATACAGAACTTTGTAATTTTCCTTATGGTATTTCTGATTCTATCCTGCCATAAGACTTGTAATGTTCTTCTTAAAATCCTGTCAATTGCATATCACAAAAAAAGCAGAAACACAGAAGAAATCCTGGAGGAAACAGCAGCTTGTCCATTTTCAATGCAGCCGCACAAAAGAATGAAAAGGCATCACTTCAGCAACTGAAAAGTTGGCCAGGCATGCACAACAAGATTCTTCTTTGAAAAGCTTGGCTTTGTGGGTCAGAATGAATTCCCTACAGTTAAATGCTATTTATGGTTAATAAGTCTATGGCAGTAATCAACATTAAAGTATCAGTTTACATGAAAGGCACCAAAAGTAATGAAGATCTATACTCACGCTGATGAAGTAGTATTGCCTACATATATGCCGTTCCTATAAATAGGTTCTCCTCCCCATGGCCATATATCTTCATCAGGGTCAAAACTTTCGTCTAATGTGAAATGAACCAAACGCCTTGTCATGCCCTGATTGGCCTGACGCATGAGAGCAAATTTTCCAATAAAGTATTCTTTCTGAAAAGTATACAGAAAAATGCACAGACATTAGAATCAACAGAAAAAACAAATACAAATCATCACTACACTTCAAAAAAATGTTAAGATTAAACATCAGCAAGTTCTATTCATATTAGCAAAAGACAAACATGTTAAAGCTTCTTATTGCACAAAACAAATATAAATTTAAAACCTCTCCCTGTGACATTATTCTGACTATTTACCAATACATAATATCACTCTTATGACGTCAATATTTTCCTTAGATGTTCATGATAGTTTATAAAACATTTATCTCCTCTGGGAAAGACAGTAACAACAACTGAAGTCAAACCAGAATGTCATGAAACAAGGTTGCCACTATCAACAACGCAACTTTTCCTCCATTCCATGTTGATCTCTGCATTCCTCCATTCAATGTATTTTAATCTAGTCATCAAATCTCATTACTTATACAAACCCTCTGAGGTTGTTGCTGTTTGATTTTAAATTAAACTGGCCTTGCAACAACATTGGTTACTCCACTCTCAAAATATAAGATCTGGTGCCTATATCACGATTGTTTTATGTCAAGTAGAAACTTTTGTCCTTGCACTTGTGATATCATTTCATTTAAGTAAAATTTCTGTTCATTAACTCTTCTTATATTTTAATCTAATCTCTTCAGGCATTTTGCAAGTTCTTTGCAACCACTGAGCCCAGTATTTTCTTTATATGAAATTGTGTCCCTTCTGGCCAATAATTTGGCATATCAAATTCATCACTGCATGTTACACTCCATGTCGTATTCCTGTTTTTTGTCTTTGACAACAGGAGCTTCAAATTCTTCTGCACTGTTCCCCCTTCTATACATATATGATAATATAGTGTAGTTTTCTTGGCTTAGTTGCACCAATTGTATGGTGCACTGCATGATCAAAACTATGATTTTCTTCCTTTAAAACTACAGGTGGACCTAAAATCACTTCCAAGGCTTATGCACTTGATACTGTGGGGAGCCTTTCATTTCCAGTCATCAGAGTTGGGTACAAATAAAAACAGCCTTAAGCTACCAACCCTCCTGACTTGACATAAGGATATGGCAACATGTCAGCCACATCTACACTATTTGTCAACTTATGCAAGAGCTAATTAATGAAATTACGGAAAAGTAACAATGTCTCAGATCTACTTAGTGCTTCATGACATTTCTGTTTGACTATACCAGGCTAATAGCCTAGGATGTAAGATATTAAGTGTGAGATTTAATTCTCTTCTATTTGTTTAACTCACCAGGATAAATCCATTAGCCACATTCCTTGACATCTGAAAATTTTTGGACATACTCCAAGAACTAGTAAAATTCTCTTCTATGATTAAATTCACTATCATCACAGTGAATTATTAATGAGCCATTCATTCATAGAGAATTACTCTACTGATAATTTCATTAATTCCATGCATGGTGACAGACAGAAATGAAGCTTAAATAGCCAGATCAAATGTCATTCAGCCTTATTATACTAAATACAAAGCAGGGAAAAGTTTACATTCAAGAGCACCTTACATTTCACTTACATTTAGCTTGACCTTGTACCCGCGTCCAACTTCATAGGGTGTTACAGAAGAATCCAGCTCCTCAGCCCAAAATGGAATAAATTTTTCAACTCGTAATGATCGCATTGTCATCATACCGACGTTTCGTATCCCATAATCATGACCAATCTGAAATACAGATGTATATAAGAACAGGAATACATATAAAAATGCACAAAAAGGTGAGGCTATGAAAAATGTCACTGCTAATTATATGAATAAGATAAAAAACAAACATCATGGAAAGCAAGTAAATGGTAATGGAGATTATGAAGAAAAATCACAATAAAAGCATGTGATTATTAAACTTTACACTGCTGCCCCTCTTCTATAAGACATTTTCATAATACTTTATGTTTTAGATTCACAATATCCATACTTTATTCTATTTATAAATCACTGCTTGTAGCGCAGCCAGCTAGCTAGTATATAGAACAGTATACAGCTGGGATCCCTCAACACGTTTTGCGTACACACAATCCATGATGTTGTGAAAAGAGAACTTCAAGTAAAACAGTTTATATTCATGAAAAAACATTTTAAATTTTCCGTTTTACATAAAATATGAATCTTTCATTTTAATTAGGTTGAGTCACTACTCTGCATTCAGACAATGTGGAAACATATACTGTAACTTGTTAAGATCTATGGCACTCCCAGAAAACAGACTCCCAGAGGTATGCTAACTGGCTCAGTTAGGGCAAAACAATAGGAATCATCAATACTAGACATGAAAAAAAAAGTTTTTGAAATTCTGTCAAGCATAGCTTTCCTGTATTTTCACTTTCACCAATCTCAAATCTATCATCTCAGAGTTTTCATCCAAGCAGATCTAGGCCTTCAGTTCTTCCGATGCCAAAAAGAAGATCAGCTATTATTGTCAAGTCCTATTCTTCCAGGGGTGGTCAGGACATGTGTAAGTCATAATCGTCTCCCTTTCATGATTATCTCATCTACATATAGAACTTCTGTAATTTCACTCTACCTTGCCACCTGAATCCTAATAATCTTCTAAACCTTGATTCTCAAATTTAGAAAAGCTTTTACATATAGTTTCATTATTACTGTACATGAGTTACGTCTGTACAGCAATGTAGATTGTACTAAGCTAACATATTATCTTTATCATGCAATTTCAATCTAATTTCCAAACCTTATTCAGCCTATCCATTGTTTGATTTGTCTTTTTCAAGAGAACTTGTAGTGGATATCTTTGTTCCTAAATATGAGAGAGATTAAAACTCAATCCTTTCACTATCTAGCATTATTTCATCTGTGCATATTCATATTTTCTTAGATTTAATTTGCATCCCATATCTCAAGATGTATGCTACAATCTAATACACAAGCTTTGTAATCTTGTAATGTTCTGCTAATGAAAACATTATCAGTATCAGACTCAAATCCCAAAAGGAAGCTGAATGAAATGCTGATGGCTATTTTAGTATGGTATGTCCCTAGAATGGTCATTAAGATCAGGACAAATGACCAGACATGCTTTGTTTTTAATTTTTCATATGTTGTATTTTAATAGATAGCTTTTGCTATCACAATTAATTCAAGATCCTCTTTTCTTGCCAAGAGCAACTGGATTTGCTGAACAACAGCACCAATATGCAGTAAATGTGCCATGCTGTTAAACTTCTCAGTTCTAAACATCTTTTACTACTCCCATCGTTGGACTAAGGAAAAGTCTCCCTGCGGAAGTTGTGCAATTAGAACCTCAAATGTTCAAGCAAAGATGCAATGCATTACTGTACTACCCTAAAACAATTTAGCTTGCACTTAAATAATTTACTTATATTTTTAACTATATAATTATCAGTTTATTAATTTGTTTTTCCTGCTTTTCTTTTCTGATCTCTTCTTTCTATATTCCTGATATCTTCTGTAATTTCTCTCACATAAACACCATATTATTTGGAAGCTTGTATTTTAAGTAAATGACCCCTATAGACTTGTTCCATATGAACAGGGTTTATCTTCTGAATAATAATAATAATAATAATAATAATAATAATAATAATAATAATAATAATAATAATAATAATAATAATCTGTGAATCTAAGGTTATTAAGCTTTTTGTCAGCACTCTAACCTAAACCTTCCCTTAAACATAAAATCCATGAAAAAGGCAAAGAACAAAGGTGACATAACTGTTCTCTGCAGCACCCCATTATCTACTGCAAAGTAACGTAGCATTTAAAAAATGGCAGCAGCCCTAACACACATAGAAAGACACAATAAAATGCACTGAAGGAACCATGCTACCTGTACATCCTGACTAGAAAAACCATCATACCAACTTTCTCGAAACAAGCTATAAAACTGAAGGTATAAAAGCTAACCCATATATTCAACATCATTAGCTGAGGAGGCAGGGACCTATGAGACACAGTACAGTACAGGCAGTCCTTGCTTATCGGCAGCATCAGTTAATGGCATTTTGGTTTTACAACGCTTAGCTAACGACGTCATTAACCAGACTTTCAGGGGCGGTAAGTGATTTTCGGTGTCGGTAAGCAGTTAACGGCACCGTTAAGCAGTTTATTGGCGCTAGTGACGTCGTAAATGCCATTTGTTACCATAATTACCGTGATGCTTTGGTAATTGACGATTTTCGGATATCGGCGCTCAGCCGGGAACGGAACCCCTGCCGTTAACTGGGGACTGCCTGTATGCATGTTAAAGACTGTACAGGTACTCTGTTCTTGACTAATACCATACCATACTAGATGGTCGAGCATGATAAAAATAAGAGGTTTGTAGAGTGTGTGGGCTATTCATTAGGTTTTGATTGTTACGATAAGTTCTTGAATCAAAACTAATTTTTTCAAAGGATTCTTACTTTCATAAGCTGGTTATAGATGTGAAGTGTATATTCAGCTGGTATGATAAGGGTATAACCTGGCTCACCCATGTGTGTAAATGACAATACTAGGACACCAGATGCATAAGCTATATTAATTTCCTGAAAAGAGAGAAAACTTCATCAATAATTTTACAATCAAATTTATTATTTAAAGTAATTATTATTTTTTACAAATTAATATTAGAAAATACATTCACATACACATATATACATATAATACAGTATACATATTGAGAAAGAATGGATCACTGAAAATTATAAGGTTAAGCAAAGTAAAGTAAGTACATACTACACAGAAAACATAGCTAAAATAAAAGTTGAGGAAATACGGTAGATAATTTTACTAGGGTAAACTGAAGATGTCATAAAAACTATAAAAGAGCTAATAGAAACAAAACTTACAAGCACTTAACCAAATTAGCCACACATGATGCCTGTACACCTGGACTTTGGACCAGGTCATAGTTTAAAATATAGTTTTAAGTGTACACAACCACTACTAGTACCTGCATTGCATGTAGTTTTATAAGTTTTCTGCAGAGATTATGGAGGTAAAGCATGTAAAGCATGATAAAATAAAAGAAGAGACATAGCCTATTAGTAACAATGGTCATTAACATACTTTTTCTAAATAAATGCAAAGCCAGGATTAAATTACCCATGACAACAAGAATATCAACTTATCAGAGATGCTAATATGAGAGATGGGGAGCTTTTCATATTTGTGTTGACAATAGACATGCAAAACAATGAGGATAATTACCACCTACTGACAGGTTGAACAAACATGCAGATGAATTAACTGTCACTAGTCTTCTTCTATCTGCAAAACTTGTGATGCATGTGTCTGGTACGTTCAGGCCACTAATGAAGGCTCTTATGACTGATGCATTTGTAATGACACAATTAGAATTATCAAATGACAGTGCAACATGGGAACATACCTTTGCCATATGGCCATGGAAGCTGAGATTTTGATTGCACATTAGGGATAACATTTCTCTCGACTTAGGCCCTACAACACTAAGTACAGTATACATAGATGTGACATCAGTTACAGATACACAAGCATCTGCTGTGATCTGCCTTCTCATCCAGTCCATAATGCGAGTCTGTTGAGTTGTTGGGGCCAACATTAAATAACTGGAATCAGAAAATCCACTACTGTATACAAGAAAATATAATCTATGATAATCAGTGATTATGTCCACCATTTTATGCAGTAACTTTAAAAGCCATCACAATAACTGATAGTATTCACTGAATGTTGAGTACACCTCTCTCCAAAAATATAAAATTACTTATATTACATCACTGAAAATTTGGTTCCCTAGAGTTACTGATATTCCAGTTTTTTTATCCCAGTTGCTCATGATTCATCCCCTACTTCATTCTACTGGTAACTGAATATTTACTAAAAAAAAAGTCTAAGGATGAGGATCCATTTGTTCCATTATAAATACTAATAATTATTCCACAATCTCCTTGGATTCTGCTCTCTTTGCAATTAATTTTAATAGAATTCACTTTTAACTGCCTCTTACAAATACTCACAAACTCTTCAAATGATCTCTGTAATTTCCCTCCAATGACATCAATCAATCAATATCTCTCACAAAGATCTGCCATTCCACTTACCATTAACATTGGATCTTCTTCCTAAACTTTCAATTACATCTTCAGTTCTTTCTAATATCATCAGTGCTTCTATATAACAAAAAGAACTTATTTTTAAGCTAAGTAATCTGGCTAAACTAATAAAAAATGATTGTAAAAGTGAAAATTTAATAATCCCATAAACTTTTGTTTCTAATTCAAAAGATGTAACCAAACAATTAACAGGTGGAAAACATCAAGCACCAAGAAACTGACATTGTGGAACAAATCAGGTTGCATAAAATCTGACTGCAGGATAATTTAACCCATGCCCTGGAAATGGACACTAAAAAAAATAGGCTACAATATGTCAAGTTACCATTCAAAAAAATACTAAACAGGTTATGAACAAATTTTGCATTTAGTAAAAACTGGCAACCAGCAAGTCTAGAATAACTGTGTCAAGATCTGCTTATTAAAATGTAAAATATGATGAACATCAATAAGCTATGAAAACTTTTCCATTTTACACACTTCAAAAATGAGACCATATGAGGATAAAAGTGTAATTGAGATTAGAGCACATCACAATAAATTGTTCCAATGGAGAGAACCTCCTGAGCATCTGAGAATGCATCCAGTGAAAGAATGTTTCAAAATGGAAGCTATGAATAAATTGGATGAGAGTGAATAAAGTATCTTAAATGACAACAGTTATTCTTAATGGATAGTCAAAGCCATTCTAGAAGAATGAAAAAAAGAATGAAAGACAAGAGTATAAGTGCAGGAGAACAGTCAATCAGTATGGAAGAGCTAATGAGAGAGATGGATCAAGACAAAAGTTATAGTGTGCTTGTTTCTGATAAGAGAGCAATTCACTATCCAGAAAAATTAATGAAATGAATGATCAAATAGATGGGGAGTAAATGGTAATTTGAAAAGTATAAATGGCGTGTTAAATGAAGTGGATGAGTTGTTACATGATATAAAGTCAGGAAATTGCAGATTTTAATGGGTTTCCTGACCCTAACCCTCCACTGTGGAAGTGGGGGGCTACTTGAGAGGACAGAGTGAAGTGACTTAGGGGGACAGAATATGGCAGTGAAGTTTGTGATTATGAAGCTAGTTTTTGTTCATTTTAATTTTTTTTTTGTAATAATTATTATGAAGTTTGTCACTTCACTCTGGCAATGTCAAGTTTTTATAGATTGAAGTTCAAGACTCAACTGTACCCTCATATGGTTTAGCTGACTGCAACAGTGAGGAGTGACAGGTGGCAGCAGCCAGCTTGAGGATGGCTTAATTCTGTTATGTCCTTTGTGTATTTTCTCTTCTGCCATCCCTTGGTATGTACCTCTGAGGATGTTGTGGTGTGCTAAATAGACACACTTTTATAAACAGAAAGCTGTGCCCTTTCTACTTAGACACAGTCTTAGGATGTTATTATGACTGTTTACAATAAAGAGAGAAAAAGATATTGTATATTGCCGTAAGTGTGGACCTGTTTACTGTTAATATCTGATGGTGAAATTTACTGTTCAGATATTATTTTGTGACAGTAGAGTTTGGCGTTTAATGTATGCTAGCTAGTTTGTAACAGCAAGAGTTGGATGTGTGTTTGTTTGAGATATTGAGTTTGAACTTCATGTTCTGACACTTCTGAATACAGGAAATTTATTATTGCATGATACCTTTAGAAAGTGTGAAGCTGTAAGCTAGTATGATAAGTTACTATTATTTCTGTCAACATTTAGCATAAGGTTACTATTAATTGTAAATACACCCTAGTATAAGCATTGTTAAACAATATTATTGTAAATTTTTAGTATACAAGTATTATTATAAGTATCAAATGTATGAGTGTGTCATTTGTGTTCATACATTAATAAAGTTAGCTTTAAAAAAGTAATTTATTTGCTTTGTAAACTCCAAATTCTCCACAATCCACCACTATGACAAGGTGAGAATGGCAGCAATTCACACAACACAGTCGAAAGTTAAAGTGACGCCTTACAAGCTAGGTTGGTATCCCCACTCAGTCACTAAAACCACCATAAACTAACCATGTAACTATTTAAAAGATATTCTCCATTTAAAAGGCATCAGTTTGTATTTCAATATGAACAACTTTTGCTTGCAATTTAAATACTTCATTGGCTAGCCCTAAGAGAGTCAAGTATTTTGACTCTGTGATTATATTAAATTACATAATAATAATAATAATAATAATAATAATAATAATAATAATAATAATAATAATAATAATAATAATAATAATAATAATAATATAATTTTCTTGTTACATACCAACAAAATGAAAATTATAAAACCCATTACTGTACCTGTTATCTGTTCGTCGTATAAGAAGACAATCATTTTCATATCCACCTCGCTCATTTTGCATTCCTGAGTGTATCACGCCACCTACAGGTGTGTTGACGTCATTACTGCATAATTTTTGCATGTATTCCACCACCTGGTTGCCAGCAGACTGAGAGGGAACAAATTACAAATTAAGTTGAATTATTACATCATAACAACTGTTCACCACCACATAAACTGGATACCAATCAAAACAAAAACAAATATACAATTCTTTAATTTTTCTCTAACAGGACTCATGTTATTCAAAAATACATACTCAGCACTGAAAATATTCAAGAGGTTATCTGCATCTTACCACAACCTGGACAGCAAAATACTTAACTGGATCTGCTTACTCGACTATCCATTTCCAAGTGAAAATATCTTTAAAACATGAAGATAAGCCTTTACTTCAATTCACAAGACTATTCAATACATAAACAACATTTGATGAAAAATAGGTGATATGACAAAAGGTCACACTGGTTTTTAACCCTATAAGAAACCATTCAAAATACAATAGTACAGTACTGTACACCACATACATAGGAATTACAAATAATTTTTACAGCATACAAAACAAACCAGATTAAAAATAGTTATTGTTATTTTAATCAATTTTGAAAAATCCATTATGCAGTTTGCCTTAAAGAACCCTGAGTATAAGCAAAGGAAAGATTACTGATAAGAAATAGAGTAAAAAGCTTCTTATTATATCTACTGAAGAAAAAAATCTTAAACTGTAAGAAAAATTAAAAAATGATTAGAGATGGAGCACCACATGCTGTATTAAAACTGACCATATCAATATCAGTATATGCAAAAGTTTTGTTATTCAAAATGATCTGAGATCAAAACAATACAAAGGACAGACAATTAGGGTGTATTTTCATGCTATCAATTTTGAAATGTACTTGAATGTAACCAAATAAATAACAACAAAGACTTTGCATACCTTCAATGATATCTGAGGAAGGGGAAGGGAAAAAGACTTTACTAACTGAATTAAGAGAAAAAAGAAAAAAGAAAAAATATACTGCCCTGATGAAATTGATCTTTTGTCAAAATCATGATGACTATGAAGCATCATGATGTAGAGGTGGCATTTTTAGTGAAAAAATTGCAGTGAGGAACCATAAAAGGAAGTCTTGCTAATTGAGACATAAGTTGAACATGGTTATATGCTGAATTTGAGAGAATGGTATACCTAGAAGTAAATGCTAAATAGATGACTGGTATATAACTTACTTCTCCATAAGGCATATGAGGGATTAGGAAAGATTTTTATAATTATGCCCAAAATTGCAGTCTACAAATTTCTGAGACACTCCAGTCAGTTCCAAAATTAATTTGTCCACTTGCAGCAATATGCGCTTCCCCCATGCATCCTCAGGTCTCAGGTGGATAACACATCACTCACATAGTCTGTTCTGCAGGTCAAAGGCTTTCATTTTGCCTCCACTTCCTTGCTGATCATTCCACCAGAATTTATCATTTCTTTTTCTTAATCATTGTCAGCATTAATCCCTTGAACCTTGTTCCTTTCTTTTGCTTGTGCATTAAATATATTAAATATAGGCAGCAACCAATATCTTTAGATGGTTTACTATGACTGTAAGAAGTATCTATGATGGGAAAGTGTGGCATAGTTAAGTTATTTAATTATGGTATACACAGATTTTCTTCCTATGGAAAACATTTTTGTCTTTTTCTTTTTGCATTATATAAGCAATATTACATGACTTTAATACATAATAATCATCTCTACATAAATGTCATGGATTTTTTACTGTACTGATGATAGTATTGAATTTTTTTTAATACCTGAATATATAATCCCTGCTTTTACTGTAACCTCCCACTTTCACCATCCACTTATGTAGAGGCTGACGCTTGCATCTGTACGTACTGTATTGTAGTGAATAACATGGCTTCAGAAAGTGAGCTCAATGAAGGGCTAAAGTCACCACCTGGTCCTAAGCCCCGGTCCCTATAACATCGTAATATATTTGTCACCCTTGTCAATAAATAACTTCTTACATTGCACCATTCTTCTGCTTAGTATAATTTATCTTTTACTATTATCATTATCATTATTATCATAATGTTTATTGCTTGTGTTAACAAGAGTACTGTATACATTAAATCAGATGAAAGCAAGGGGACAGAAAAATTATCTGATCATCTATAGTGAAGCAATATGTATGGTTAGTCAAGAAAACACATTATTCAAGACTTTGAAATGTCTTACAAGATTTACAGTGTGCTTGATTGAAGCTCATCCATTTCAGTGAACATGTAAGGTTAAGATATTTTGCTACACTGAGCTTACATCTCATAGCTTTTATTGAACATAAAATATTTAACATGCCCTCTCCTTAACCATTAGATCAGTTATTAATATGGACAAGCCAATAAAAACGAACAAAATAGAAAAATTACTGATCCTGAGAAGGCCAAAGGATAATAAAATGTAAAATAAAATCCAGGTATCTACAGACTCGTGTTGAAAACAAAGATTGTATAGAACATACATATCTAATTGTTGTGATCATGGTGCAAATACATTATCACTGAGGACACTTCACAGCTCTGTGACTTGAGGATGTGTTTGGAAGCTAAAGAGTGCAAAAGAGTTGTCAGAGCAGAGTGGTGGTAAAAGGCAATTAGAATATGAGGAAAGAGTATCCATGTAGAATGATTTTTGTGTTCAATAGGTTGCTTGGCATTACAGTACTTAAATTTTAACGCTTGCTGAAGAGAGTGAATATGTAAGCCACAGTAATGTTGTATGCCAAGGTAATGTCATAAGAGTAAGTGCCAAATCAGTTGAATATCAGTACAGATAAGAATGTAAATGGATGACTCACACAAATAAACTGGATGGCCTTGCAAAAAGACAAATACATATCAGGATAAGGTAATACAGTACTCAGATCATGCACTTAAAAACTATAAATGTAACATACATAAACTGGAATAAATAATTTGTACAAGGATATATACATTCATGAACATGAGAACATCCATGCTAATAAAAAAAGCATCACTGGGATAAAAACTCATTGTTCCTTTAAATACTCATGAGTTTCTAAATGCTGTACAACAGATACTTGCCTGTTTACTAGTAGAAATATGCTTCCAAAACAACAATTTTTTTCTAATTTAAATTTTCCTAGCTATACAAACCAGAGGCTTTTATGTATGAGAATCCTTCAGTGTGAGCTGGAATCAGCTGTTGTTAACAAGGCAGTTAACTTATGGTAGGAGAAAGAATGGGAGGAAATCCCCACTTACCTGCCTTCACCAAGCCAATAAAAAAAAAAGTTCTGATTATAGATCTACCACCAACACTCCACCCCCTTTGTTACAAGGGAGAGCAGAGGTAATAGTTCTTATAAGATGACGTTCTACGACTGGGTGCATGATTATACAACTTACTTGCACCTGCACCCAATCCACCACATACTCTATCTCAGTTGCTACCTCGCAGAGGGAGAAAATATGCATTAACGAAGAGAAGCCAGTCTCTCTAACATTAATCCCAGGTCTTATGGCCTCCACGTACCTTAAGTCAGATGCTTTTCTGTTCAAGAGAAACTTGATGAACAAAAAACTACAAGTCAGAGACTTACTATTGAAACACTGCTCTGAAATGCATGGTAAGTTCTCATGTACCTAACCTGGTGGGCTCTTGCATGAACTATGACTATCTACTTCGCCAGAAGTCATAAGCTCATTTGATTAAAACATGAGACCAAAAAGGATGTGTTTCTGGGCATAATCTTCTTGTGTTTGACAGTAACATACAGGCACTGACACTCTGGCCTAAGAGGCTGGGTCCTTCTTAAGAAGCACCTTCCAGCTTGCACTGCATATAGAAACCTCATCTGGAAATCACCAACAGTTCCAGAGAAAGGAAACTGAAAAGCCCTTTATCTCATCATGAACTGACATGAGCCAAGTTTTTGCCACAAACTCATGAACAAATATGAATGAGAGAGATTCCCAACCCTCTGAGTGGCAGATAAAATATAAAAAGCCATGTAACTTTCCAATAAGTTTTGTTAAGTTTAAAGCCACCAGGAAGACAGTCTTGGCCACAAGATTTCAGTCTGAGGCCTCCCACAAGGGTTTGTAAGGTGCCCGAGTTATGGGGCGGAGGAAGACAAGACTGCTCGAAGCTCCTCATGAACATGGATATCTCCACTAAAGCAGAGAGATCCATGACTTTCAGTCCAAAGAAGCACCAACCCTCCTCTGGGCACCTCGGCAAAAATATGAACAGAGAGAGTCTGAGACACTTGTCATATTTTGAAAGTATACAGTGAAACACCAGTTCGAGCATACTCAGAGAACCCTGTGTCAACCATATCCTTTGGAGGAGGAGGAGGAGGAGGAGGAGGAGGAGGAGGAGGAGGAGGAGGAGGAGGAGGAGGAGGAGGAGGAGGAGGAGGAGGAGGAGGAGGAGGAGGAGGAGGAGGAGGAGGAGGAGGAGGAGGAGGAGGAGGAGGAGGAGGAGGAGGAGGAGGAGGAGGAGGAGGAGGAGGAGGAGGAGGAGGAGGAGGAGGAGGAGGAGGAGGAGGAGGACACTTACATTTCTTCACCATCCTCTGTCCATGAGTTGTACACTCCTCAAGGAATAAAGTAGGAGTATGGCCGATAACAAAATACTATGTAAGCGCACCATGTCAGCACTGTCGGAGAGCACAAAAAGTATACTTTAGTTTAACCAAACCACTGAGCTGATTAACAGCTCTCCTAGGGCTGGCCCAAAGGATTAGATTAATTTTACATGGCTATGAACCAGTAGGTTACCTAGCAATGGGAACTACAGCTTATTGTGGAATCCAAACCACATTATAGCGAAATGAATTTCTATCACCAGAAATAAATTCCTCTAATTCTTCATTGGCCGGTCGTAGAATCGAACGTGGGGCCAGTAGAGTGCTAGCTGAGAATGGTACCCACCCGTTCAATGAGGAACTGTTGGAGAGCACAAGATAGTTATCTATCTTACAATGGTTACAGCAACACAAAGGAAATACAGCCGCTACACAGAAGCTTACTTTCTTTATACTTTTCGTTGTTCACTTTTCTTGTTTAAATCCAAGTTGATAAAAAAATGACAAAAACACTATACATACAATAAAAAAATTAAAGAAGTTTCAAATAGACAGTTGGCAGGAGTGCAGCAAGACATCCTCATCTGACAATAGCCAAAGAAAAAGTGCTTGGTGACAGCAGGTGAGTAGAGGTTTCCTTCGCTTAGCCCTTTTATCACTAGGTAACTACCTTGTTACCAGTTTCAATGACTATTTCCAGCTTGCACTCCAGGATATCCTTACAAAAAAAGACAACGGTTTATATTTCTACAAGTACAAAAGAGGTTACTAAAAAAGAAATGGAAACATGCATTTTAACTAGCTTTAATCTGCCTTTGTCATTAAAACATCATTTCAAAAATTAAATTTATATAGAATGCAACCTGCATTTTTTTATGAAAAATATAATCCTAAAATTATGTACAAAATTCTTTCATTCATTTTCAAGTACTGTTCTTTGCAATGTTCAGCCATTACATCAGTTATCAGATTTGTATGACATTTCTAATATTTCCTTTTAAAAATTGAAGGTGTGAAACTTTTCCATTTGAAATGCAACATTCAGAATAGGAGAAAATGCAATCAGAGAGAGAGAATAATTCTTCCAGCATGAAAACCCTACAAGAACATACAGTTATCAACCATAAGTAGTTAGTTGTTATGATCCAAATAAAATCTTATAAGTTAAAAGGTGACATAACAACCGGTCAGATCTACTTTGCATAAGAAATCATCGCATCTGGTTACCATATGATAATGGCATCTGATTTTGGTTTCTAAAGCTTGGACCATTTGAACAAAAGCTAATTAATCCACCTCCCAATAATGTCCTGCCTCATCAAAAGTTATAGTCATATCTCTCCAAAAATCTTACCACATGCTGGCAGTCACAAGGCCCACCTTTGAACAAACAGACAAAGACACAAACCAAACCAAAAGGTTAAAAGATAAGCCACTAATGGCAAAGTTCATTACCCACATTATAAGATTTGGTTTATATAATACATAAAATACACAGATGACATGACAGTAATCAAACCATGTCTTTGGACCTCCCCCACACACATTTAACAATGATGACTACATTAACATGTACAAAAGCATAATGACAGATGCCTCATAAACTAGGCTGTAAAACACTAAACCTGAAAAGATACTGTCACATTCTGGATTAAAACTATGATTAATAATGACCAAAAATATACCCAACACAACAACAAAGAAATTAGAATGGTATTATGAAAGGTTTCATTATCAATTACAGAGGTACCTCAGTACTCAGATGGCTCTATTCATAAATAGTAACTTGGTTCATGAATGTGTTGTCAAAGCAAAAACTGTTCCATGTTCATCAATTTTGCTCATCCTTCACACAAACGAAGACAACCTGCTAGAACACATATGGGATTAGGGGTGTCATGAGTGTGCAGTTCTCAGCTGGAACAAAGTGAAAGCCCTCAGTTTGCATAGTTGTCATTCGTGCACAATGCTGCTAAATTGTCATTAATGTTTCTTTGCGTTGGTTTTGGAGATTCTAGTGCAAATAAGTCATCACGGGGCGTAAGGAGGTTAGGGATGGCAGCAAACTGAAGAGACATGTAGGTAGAAAAATGATATTGGTTCAAAAGCAAGTCATAGCATGCTATGTATGTGGTATCCATGTAACTAATCTGGTTAAGGAGTTTTGTATGACCAAAACTACAATTCTTCAATGATAAAATGTAGGAATGCCATCAAAGCAGCTGATGTTGCTAAGGGAGTGAAATCTGTTACAAAATAATCTCAGACAACTGAAGAGGTTGGAAGACTGTTGTTACTTTGGACAAACAAAAAACAGCTAGCCAATGATAGTGTTTCTGAGGCCATCATATATGAAAAAGCAAGACAACTGCATGCTGATTTCTTTATAATCACCATGAAATGAGAGTTGATACAGGTTGTACTGAAGTGTTCAAAGCCAGTAATGGGTGGTTTGGGAAATTTAAGAGAAGTGGCATGCACAATGTGGTGAGGCATGGGGAGGCTGCCGATTCTGACAAAAATTCTACTAAAAATATGTGAGTTCAAGGACTATGTAGAGGCTGAAGGTTTTGTTCTCCAGGTGTTTAACTGTAATGAGATGGGCTTGTTCTCAGAAAAAATGCAAAACAGGATGTATATCACTCAAGAGAAGTTACTGCCAGGACACAATCCAGTGAAGGACAGATTCACTTTTTTGTTCTGTGGGAATGCAAGTAGGGATTTAAACCTGAAGCCTTTACTTGTCTATCACTCAGAAAATCTGAGGTTTTTTAAGAAAAATAATGTTATTAAAAATAAATTAAATGTGATATGGAGGGCTAACAGTAAAGCTTTGGGGACCAGGTAATCTGTATTAAGTTGGCGAATGAAGTAGTTGACCGTAGTGTTGGGCAGTACCTTTATGGAAAACAATTGCCTCTGAAGGCCGTTTTTGTACCTGACATGCTCTTGCTAATCCTCCACTCCTGGAGGCTGAATTGCTGGAGGAGTTTAACTTTAGAACAGTGAAGGTTTTGGCCTCTAACAAAACTTCTCTTATCCAGACCTATGGGCCAGCAAGTCATCTCTAATTTCAAAATACTCTACACTACAGCACTATATCAGATACTTTAAATGTGACTTCTGATATGGAGCTGACACCCAGAGAATCTTGGAAGAGCCACTTCAGCATCCTCCATTGCAAAAGCCTCATAAACCAAGCCTGGAATGATGTCTCTTACAGAACCATGATGTCTGCTTGGAGGGACAGATGCTTTAACAGATAGGGACTTGAAGGGTTTGAGACTAAGCCATGTTGTGATGATGATGAGGAGGAGTCAAGTGGACAGGTACAAGGAGGGGCTCACCACAGAACTGCTGGACCTTCTGAGGAAGCAACAGACAGCAGCTGAGGGTCTGTGTTCAGGAGAGGAGGAGGAGGAGGAGGGAAAGGAGGATGCCATTAGTTCCTCAATAAAAGAAATGCGTATAAAATGGGGGGAAGTGCAAAGTTTCCTAGAAAAATATCACTCTGCAAAGCTGTAGCAAACTGTGTTATCAACCTGCTGATTGACAATGTTATTTCTCACACCAGAAACATTACGAAACAGGCAAAAACAAACATCATTGGACAGGTTTTCAGTAAAACAGAAACTGGTCTTAACAAGAAAGAGGTAGAATGAGAGAAAAGAGAAACAACAACTGAAGCACAGATACCTACAACAACATCTCTCCTCCTCTTACCCTCCTCATCACATGCCACATTTGCCATCAACTCAATCCCCTAAGTATGTACTTCTTTTGTTTAGTTTTTTTGTGTGATTTCTGCATGCTAGGCTTGTTGAATTTAAGTCAAAATGCTTTTAATCTTTTTGTATTTTTAGAGTTCTGGAACAGATTACTCCAATTTACATTATTCCTTATGGGAAAAATTCATTCAGTTTTCAGACAGATCGGTACTTGGACAGCCTCCTGGTATGAAGTGTCCAAGTACTGAGGTACCACTGTAATGAAAATAAATTAATTTCATAACATATCTGGAACATAAGGATGGCAAAGAAAGATAAAATAAAAGTGCAGTGAAAATCATGAAGGCATCAGCATATTTCCAGTCCTTACCTTTGATCTATAAAGACTGTCAGATGTACTCTGGAAAAAATGTTTTAAACGTGTAATTATCATGAAATATTGTATATTTTCTTTTAAAACTTACACGTTAAAATCTTTTTATTACAAATCCATTACTCCTAAATAGCCATTTTGTGCATCATGATATTGTCCCAAAGAATTCAGTCCCATTTAAAATAAAGAAAGAAAACTACAGTTGTCCAGCAGTACTGCACATGCTTGTGCGCAGATCCCAGGGTCTCATGCAACCATAAGTCATTCAATAACTGCCTTCTTATCCATGAAGTGCAAGAAATAGTGAAGCCAGGAGGTGGAAACTTGCATCATAAGTAAAGGATTTTTATGAAAACATGACTCTTATTCTCAAAAATTATAATTACCATTTTCCCAGCATCAAAGATGCTGTTTTTTAAATAAGACTCCGACATTTACAGTTATATTTTCAACTGGTGCCTATCCTAACCCTAGAGGAAAGTTAACTTTGCTTGACCTTAATCAGAACTCCTTGTACAATATCTGAATGAAGTGTTTAAATTATACTTAGTTAAAATTATTAAAATAAGACTATCATAAAAAAAGATTCATCCCACATCAGCAGATTATTTAGCAGACAAGTCAACAGATGAGCAGTAACTTGAATGTGGTAAATCAATATTACTGGTATCTTAACTCTCTCCAAATGATCCTGACTTTAAGGGAGCATTATTAGCTAACAAAAGTAATATTGCAGTATGTTAAAAGGGTTTACTGATAAATATTATAGCAAGATTATTGAAATCAGACATATTCATATCACGTTCCTGTAATATTTCTACAAATGGTAAAAATCTGCAAAATATTTATAGGTTTTGAAGAATACAATGGATTTTTTGTGAGATTGGTATTACAGTGCATACATCAATTTTAACCTTTATTGTTTTTATTTTGTTTTATTTGGGATATCATGTTCATGCCATGTTTTTACAAAAAGTAACTGGAATAAACTAATTCCATAGTTCTAATTTTCCTGTTGCATTGTTTGGTTTTTCCTTCATCTGATTTTGCAACAATTCTGCATATGCTTACACTATCAAAAACTTAAAAAACTGCACCATCTGAAGCCCCAATCACTTGCACACGCTGAGATACTGTCAGCCAAGAAAATTCCTGACAAAACATGGGCTGGGTAGTTCATGCTCTATACATTACTTGGTAATTTGTTAGAGTTTTCAGTCTGCTTAAATGTCAACTTCAGAAATGCTTATCAAATAACAAAATCAATGGACTACAAAATATATGAACTGATAAAACTACAATAATCAATATGCTGTAACAGCCGAAACCACAGTACTTCAATGCATTAAGACAGTCAAATGCACACAGTACCCCAACCAAAACAAAGCCATTAACTCATGAAAATGCTGGACCTCTTTTTTTTTTTTTTTTTTTTTTGTAAATCAAAATTGGGGTGCATCTTAAGGTCTGACCATCTTCGACACCAGGAAATAAGGTACTCATGATCAACCCAAATCTCAGTTTAGGTGGTAAGGCTCAAACAGCTAAAAATCCTGGATTGGCTACTTAAGACCTGTAGAAGCCATGTGAAAGCAAAGCTTCTTGGGAGTGATTTTAAAAGACAAGCAAAACTATAAAGTTAGCAATGAAGGGAGCTTTCAAGAAGATGTTAACTAATCTATCAATTACTAACTAGTTATCACTAACATCAAAAAGAATAGAACTAACCATAATATGCAAGGCATAAACTACTTTATTAGTGACAGCATATTTGCTTTTATATTGATCTGCTGGCTAAAATTAGCCTTGCTTAGCTAGGATTGGAAGTAAAGTACAAGGTGAACAATTTTTATGACTGGTGGAAAAAAGGGTTTAATTACGGTGAAACAGATGAAATTCGCTACAGAGCTTCACTGTATTTATATAAATTTCTTGATAAACTACACTGACAACAGGAAAAATCATCGCAATACAGAAAATTGAGGGAAAATGAAATACACACAAATTAGGCAGAAAAGAATTTAAAATGAAATGAAAGAATGTAATCTTCAAAACAAAAGAGCACAACAGCAAAATGTATGGGTAGTCCACCAGTGAGGTGACACCCTCACTGATGCTTGAATAATGACCCCAGGATCCCACCATTACCTGCAGACTACTATCGGCTGAATGCCATTTTCTTTTATTTTAAGAACTGAAATGTCTAAGATAATTTCATGGCCCACAAAAAAGGCTAAGAAAAAGGTTTATTGTGAAATAAATATAGATCTTCAGCCGCAATCTGTGGAAAAATTTGTAATTACTATAATATAAAATTACTCTTTTAAACATTTAGGTAAAAAATGAGATTACAGTACTTGCAAACAAGACAGATAACCTGTTGACAAAATCTCAAAAACAAAATCTTTTGCAAAATTTATTACAATGTCCCTTAAAACCAGGATGATTCTTGCATATTTCATCTTGAAATTGCAACACACAGGTACTGTATAACAATTAATATACTGTATAACAATTAGTAAATTATTTGTGGGAGACCTGAAAAAATAAATGCAAATGAGACCAAATTTTGTTATAGCAGAGATTCTGTTCTAATGGATTACTGAATGATCTGCATGTGCAAAAAACATTTATCTATTTCAAGTGGATCCGAGTACATATTTCACTGTAGCAAAAGGTTTTCCTACTTTGCAGATAAAGTCAACTAAAATTATTAAAAATTAAAAAAAGAAATAGGCAATTTGGCAAGGAAGGCTGACATATTCTTGCCACAATTTTATTTGCTGTTTAGAAACTTACAAACTGTGCAACAATCCCTTAATTATCCCTGATAATTTGCACACCAAAAGCAGCCGTTGAATCTAAACCATGCAAAATAGGTCAAGAAACTTGATCTTTGTTAATATCTATTTTTAACTTTAATTGGCATGAATTTGGGAAGATGATGATAAAGAGTTTACTTCATGGTAACCAGAAAGAAGCTGAGTTGGTTATCTGCCAAGACATCTATTTTTGCCTTTCAATCACTCTTGTCATGGCCAATAATTCATGAACAAGTTTCAAGTAAAAACTAAGGGAATTTCATCTCAACCTGAGGTAAAATCACGATAAGAAATGCTTGCAGGAATGCCTGTTATTTAGGGGGAATGGCTGTAGTAATGCCTGTAATCAGAGGGAATGAGTACCGTAATGCTTGTAAATTACAGGGAATGAATGCTGTAATGCCTGTTAATCAGAAGGGATGAATGGCGTAATGCCTGTTAATCAGAGGGAATGAATTTCATAACATCTGTTAATCAGAGGGAAAGAATGCTGTAATGCTTGTCAGTCATAAGGAATGAATGCCGTAATGCCTATTAATCAGAGGAAATGACTGCCATAATTCCTGTTAATCAGAGAGAATGGAAGCTGCAAAGATGGACAAAATTATAACTTAAAACTGGCACCTCAAGTGCTGTAATTTCTGGAAATGAGTATTCTGCCAAAAACTTGATGGCAAATTATATTGATTAAGTTATGTATCTGATGATGATATCAATAATTTGGTTAAATCATGAAAATGTAGCTGAGGGATAGGTGGTAATAAGGCAGAAAACAGATTGCAGTTTCATGAGCTGGAGATAGTTTGAGCATGAAATGGGAAGGGAAGAGGGGGGCAACAGACAGATAAATGCTAAAAAAGTGTCTCCAATTCTTTAACAAAGTGTATATATGAATTCTGTAAAAGAAACAAAATTTTACCTTTGCTAACCTGTAGCACAACTCTGGCTTCTTACATTAATAAATCAGTCATACAAAATCTACTGTAATGAAGCCTGATACTGTGAATTGGTATAATTCAAAGGATAAATATCAAGCTAAAAACAACTTAAATTGTACAAGAATTTCCAAAAACTACAGGGCTACAAGGGAAAAACATTAGCATTATTTCGAAGACTCAGAGAGGCACAAAATACTAGATAAATAAAATTACAGTTCTTAAGAAAATCTAGCCACAAAATATGCGATTAGATGCAATGGTAAAAACATACAAAATCAAAAGTCTAGATAATATTACCTTAACAATACAGCACCACTCAGTGGATGTAGCTACTCTTATGCTTTTGTGAGATTTACAAGATAAAACCATTCTCTCAATTGATAGTTTTCACATACTGTACATATACACTGCTGCAATCTGATAGGAAAACAATCCAGTGAAGAACTGTTGTGAAATCACTGATATCACATGCATAAACCTAACTGAATCCCTTACAGTATTTTTTAAATCTCAATAGAGAGAGATATTGCAAACCTTTGCCAAGTACCTGCAATTTGACCTATAATTTGTAACCATTTTCAACTTAAAAGTTCAACAAATATTTAGGGACAATTAAATCTGCTATAAGCTTCAAATAATATAGTGGGTGCAATGGTGATGTCTAAAGTTTAATAATAACAATAATAACAATAATAATAATAATAATAATAATAATAATAATAACAACATCAGCTATGCTGATTTGTTTATTTATATCCACAGTAATCTGCATCTGTATTGAAAAAATTTGTTTGAAAAAAACAAATTTTGACCAAACCAGCTGGAAACATTCACTGAGTGACTCCCTCCAGATGATAAACTTTTGACTGATATTCTACGGCCAAAAAATTCATCCAAACAAAAGTTATTCACCTGGAGAGGAGGGTTTCTCCTTATGAATTATTCTACAAAGTTTCATCAACATCTGTTCCACAGATTCCCTTATTCCTGCTAAAAGACAAACAGGCAAACATGGAAAATATACTTCCTAGGCAAAAACACTGAAAGCATCCACTTCACTTCTTACTTTCTAGAAGTTGTTACTATCCTGTGAATGTCAATGATTTTGCAGTAAGTTACACAATTGAACATTTAACAATAATTCAATATAAATGTTACAACAGTATGCAGATAAAACATTCCAAAACTAGATTATCACAAACACTAATATGCATGTTTCTAAATTATGTATATATTCAATATTGCACATTTAACTCACTTCAAAAATAAATCTTAATTTAACCCAAGGAAAATGTGATTTCTTTTATGAAGCATCAGTCTGCTTACTCGGGGAGTGGTATAGCAAGTACTGTAGATCTAACTCACTTGCCTGGAGACTAATTACTTAGAAAAATCAGAACACAAACTAATAAACTTTCAAGAACCATTAGCAAAGTTTCAGCATCGCATAGAAGTCATATGACAATAGTGGTACTGCCTGAATACCAAGAACTTTGTCCTCACCTTGACTATCTGGCTTAGCCTTCATTTCTTGCATTACTCTGGAAGGGCACACAAGCCTGAAGTAAAGGAATGTTACATGTGCTAAAGGCTAGAAGTGTTTTGAAGGTGAATGAATGCAAATGTCTCATTAAGTAGTGGGAGAATTAGGGATGGCTGGAGTAAACTGGAAGTTAACATACTTCCAGATGAAATCCTAGTTTCATGCCATTTTACTCTTGTTATTAGTATCCAGTGAATCAGTAAATTTTAAATAGCTAAAAGAAATAAAATTTAGTGGGTTGACAATACTGTTAGTTAAGAGGGGGGACAAAGATATGAATCTTATGCTACAGGATTTTGTAGAGCTTCCCTATAAGAGAATAAAATATAAAGGAGAATAAAATATAAAGGAGGTGATAGAGAGGTACCTCAAAAACAACCTACTGACCCAGGAAAGGATATGGATAAGGCCATGGCTGTTAAAAAGACCTCAATTATGGTCAGCTTCCAGTGACACTGAAATGATGGACAAATAATATTCTAAAGGATTGGGCCACAAAGCGCAAATTCATTAAATTTTACCATGTGAAACTAATCATGTATGTTACTATGTACACAGAACGAAGACCTGGAAAATTTTTAGGTTCCATGACTGGCAAGCTCCTTCTTGCTCTTTCTCATTTGTTCATTGTAAATCCCTTAAACATAAATACCCTTCAATCCACCCAAGTGACTCTCTAGTTGTGCCCCAAGACCCCACTGTGCATGCCTAAACAATGCTCCACCACCATCCAAGAAGTCATTTTTCTTCATTCTGATATTTGTTTGTAGTGATTTGTGAATTTCTTCCATTTTTAATGGTGTTTTTTCATTTCAGTCAGCTGTTTTGTTTTGCCACCAAGTGTTGCTATGAGTAATATTTGATTGGTTTCCCTAAGTATGTAATTCCTAATACTCCCTTGCCTTCTGGGGACTGTCCATGTGACTTTTCATTTTAGGCTTGTTTTTTTGTCACTACAGTCATGCACCTGTGTATTTCCATAATAATTTTCAGTAAGGGTAATTTTAATTTTCTGATGTTATACAGTTGTCCTTCTTGTCTATTTCACATCACAAGGTACTTTCACTTCTATGTTTTCTGTTCTCTGTTATTTAATATTAAGAGTCATGAAATGAGCCAGAGCTGTGTTAGCAAAACTATGGCCTGTACTGCTGAAGGACTACATCAACTGTGGGCCAAAGCTCTTTTTCTCCACTTGCAGCATAAAAGCAAATGTCCCAGCTGATCAAACTCCATGATGTGACCAAGGTTAGGAGTAAGAGGAAAAGAGTCAGTCAGGAGCATCCTCTTCTTTTAAAGAGTAGTAACCTGGCCTGCAGCTTGTACAAGGGGGCAAGTCAAAGCATTTATGGTTTAGGTCTCAAAGGTAAAAGAGCACAAAGGTATTAGGGGACTTCAATGAAGCAAAACCATAAATAGAAGAAATTTTAAAATTTCTTTTAAATACAAAAGATGTACATATAGCCCTAATGCTATGACAACACTGGAATGATCCTAGCTCTCTTAATGGTTGGGGAAAATTAAAATAATTAACCATATGCATGATGAATAAAACTCCATAGTAGATCAATCTTCAAAATGTGCAACATTACTAAGGAATGTGCTTCAACATTCAATAGGAACAGGTGTAGAAATGATGCTGAAAGGAATTTAATATACAAGCTACAGAAAAAAGCTGCTCTTAAGAGAAGCATGAAACTTAATACACACAAGAAATACTGTACCTGCAAGTAAAAAATTACAATGCATAAGCACCCAGTCAATAATATAGCTCTGCCAAGGTCACTCAACAGTGAGTACATCAGTAAATGTATTAACATGCATTACTGGCAATTCTTATGACTGAATTTAGTTCCTATATTTATAGTGAGGGCTTGCCATGCTAAACTATTTCACAGGCTGGAACAGTTAACAGAATGAATGGTGAAACGGTTTCCTCAGGGAAAAACTCAAATTTTCATTGCTGTTCACCTACAGCTTGTTATCTAGAAGGGTCGCCTATGGGATATTTTCAACACATTCATTAAGACTTTTTCCCATTCCTGGAATATCCTGCTAGTGCACAGAAGTGGGAAAAACATAACCTTTAAACCTTGTTGAGGAAGGTAATTTAGATGAACCACACGATCTGGGAAAACTCATACTATTAAGTTATCTGTCCAAACTGACTGACTCACTCTGTCATGCCTAATCTTGCAGCTGATAGCCTTTATCCATTACTTTCAAAATCATGAGCAACCTACTATAATGTAATAAGCCTCCAGATAAATGAATCAGACCAAACTGCTTTTTCCACAGAAGCTATGTGATTCAAGTGCCAATTGTTATTATTAAGTAGTTTAACCAGACCACACCTCATATATCAAAAACATCCAATAATGTCAATTAATACTATTGCAAGTGAAAGTGAATATATCAAGAGACATTGCTGTCTCAGCTACCAAAAATACTAATATTCCCTCTGCCATCAAAGGGATTACATGTTCAAGCTACAGAACATATCCACGAAAAACATTTCTAAAAAGTGCAATGTTTTTTATAACATAATATATTTTTCATACAAATCCGGTAAGTATTCATAAGATTCCTTATTCTGTGGAAACTCATTCCAGTTGTACCATTACCGTGAAAAAATTCACCCTTCTTGCCTGGTCAATCTATCATTGTTAGAATCCTCTCCATAAAAGCACTGTCTTCTGACTGAAGTGGAAGAAGAGGCATCTTGGATTCAGTGTTGTGACACATGGTGGCAGCCACAGGGATACAGCAGCTGCACAAGACCCAGGGTTTGGAGGATGGTTGGTTTGAAAGCAAGACCCAGGAGGAGGGTTTTGGCATCTTGATGGCCAAGAATGAATTGCTCCTACATGGGGACAGAGGGAGGGTACAGCCCCAAGTGAGCAGAAGAGAGCAAGAATGCCAGGCTCTGTCTTCTGTCGAGGTAATGATGCAAATGAGGGTGATTCAGTCCATCACAAGAACAAGACCACTATTTCCATAATTGTTGAACCACATGATTTCTTTGTTAGTGGAGCCAGAGTCGTACTTGTTTTGTCCAATAATAACCTCTTTTTTGTCACAAGAGGGAAGAGGGGCAGATAGAGAAAGTAGTGATGTGTCACCAGCTGAAGAGTACAAAGACATGTTGGGAGGAATCTTGGAAACATGGCATTATATGCTCTCTTCTGAGCAAATCTGAGCCAACATCCTAATCCATTCATACCATACCAACAGATCAAACATAAGAGAAGATCTTTTTCCAGGAAAGACATAAACACCCTGCAAACCTTACCTGGCAGAAATTGAAATCTGTGATGAAGAATCTCAAACTAAGTCTTAACAACAATAGCCACAAGGCAAGGCCTTACTCACACCCCAAAAATAATACTAACTGTACACACCAATTCACTATCCCATTTTATCCTAGAGAACATTTAAACTCTCAAAACTCTAATTATTTTCAAGAATAACTTAGCACCAGAATCCTCACAAGTTCTCGGTTCTGATGTACTTGCAGTAAGTACAAAGCAAATTTTAATTTGAGAAAATTCACTAATTCATTGTTCTAAAAAGATGTGAAGATAATACATAAACATAAGGATTTCCTGACAATGCTCACCAGGAAGTAAGCAAAAAAAAAAAAAAAGTTAATTACACATACTCTGCTTATGAAAGCTTTAACAAAATGAAACAAAGAAGGTAATCTGTGAATGAAGCCCATCCAGAAGCAGAAAGAAGATCATGTTCTTATTCAAATCTTGTCAACAGAGACAGGCAGAACCTAGTCCCTCCAACAAACATATACACACCAATAAAGGAATTACATACTCAGGATGGGAGTAAAGAGTAAATAAGAGTACAGTACTAACTTTGCACACAAGATCAAGAAGCAAAGGCTGGGAGCACACACAGACTATCTCGGTAAGTGCTGATAGGATATTGACCTTACAGTCACACAACAGTATGAGTGTAGATGTGAGCAGCAGTAGGAAACTGGCCTGATATAATGGGTACAATGTTTTCAGGATAATGGTGCAACTGGTTGATTTCTAAACAAAATAAAGCACCTCATGATTAATTAGCTATAATGAACAAACAGTACATGCAAGAAACATGTTAAAACTTGATATCTACTATTAACAATGGTCAAAATATCACTAAAATGCATGCCTACTTATTTGTAATACAATAAAGTTGCAATTTCCAAGGGTAGAAAGTATCAGCGCTCAATATTTATCCATGTTCCTCAGAGATAATAAATTTTTTTTAATTTCTTCATATAAACCCATTAGTGTGCTTCTAATAGCCCAACTTCATGGTCAACAAATTGCTCCAAACATTTAATCCCTGAACAAGAAAATGGTACAGTCCAACCTGTTAAATCTGGGAACCTTGGGATCAGGCCACTGCCGGAACACACAAAATCCCGGAATATAGAATACACCCTTAAAAAATTAAGCCCCTATGTAAACATAGTCTTGCAAGCTAATTCCACAAACACATAGCCTAGTTGCCGACTTAGCCTACTACTTGGCAAAGTTCTGACACCGATTTTTATAATTTCATTACCCATACATTTTCACTTTTATCATTTTATAACTTCATACTGTATACTGTAATTTTCTTTAAAATAGTGTACTTCATTTAACACATTTACCCTACATTCCTGAATTAGCCTAACCGTAAGTCAACTACTTGACTTTTCTCAGAATCTACATAATATTATCAGTGACTTTCATCTCCTAAATTTATTATCTTCATGATTATCGCTATTAGTTTCTTCGTCATATATTTTGATTATAGAGGGTAATAAAATGACAAAAATAAAGAATGAACTTTGGCGATCACTCAGTGCATCTGATACTTTGCTGTCAAAAATTAAACACAGCACACCGCCACCTATTAGGAAAATGAACACTAAACATTTGCTAACAAGAGGGGAAGGAGAGAAACATTTTCTAGAAAGATAGAGATTTTTGTTTGCGCTTCTTACCTTCTGATCTCATGGGAGGCATATTGAATGGGTAAATATACAGCAATACAAAAGAAATGATCAAAACCATATCAACTACAAGTCTTTCAAGACTCTTAAGAGAAAGGAATTGATGTGTTGCCAAATGCTTCAATGTTTTGATTAAAAGCTTTGACTAGGTAGACCTGTAAAGTCACCAAATCGGCGCCAGGATAGTGTTTCGGCGGCGCCATTAATTAAGTCTCCGCTGAGCTTGTTTTCTTTGGTGACTTCCCGTTTTCTTCAAGCTCAATTAGTCACGCCTAAAACGTGCCAGGTCACGCATTTTAATCATTTTTACTTTATGGTATTTATACGAATGTCACACATTGTGTATCACATGTTTCTTCATTCACAGGCATCAAGACTGTATCTATATTGTAGCTCTGTATGTTTTGTATTGTAATTTGTACTCGTTCACTGCATATTATTGTTTATTGTTTCGACCTCAGGTCACAGTCAATTCCATTGTCTCTCACGGCCCGGCGTCAGTCGGCCGCAATATAAGCTGCCTGGATCTGTAATAAACTAGCAGTAACTTTTACCTGCTCGTTTCTTTGACACCTTACAGTGGTGACCCGGAGTATCCGGGGCCATTAGTGGACTCACGGCGACTCAGTCTTGGCTCAGGATTTCTCCAAAACGCTCTTAGCGGCCTAAACACGGCGCTGTAACCAGCGTTTGGCGTGCTGACTCTCGTCGGCGTACCCCACCAGCGTCACTAAGCGGAACCACAGCGGCGCGAAAGTGCGTACTGACGCCGAGTACCCCACTCCAGTAAGGGGTCAAAGGAGCGAGCATGGGCGCGATATCCCCTCCTTCATGCAGTTAAACGCGGACCTCATGGACTCCGAGGTTTACCTACCTCCCATCACAGCCGCACCCGCCCCGCGCCGAGGCCCTCCGCAACTCCACACCAGCGCCCGAACACACGACGGCGGGCAACACAATCGCGGGCGCCCTCACCGTAAAGCTGCCGCCCGTTTACGCAGGGGAACCCATCGGCGTGGCTGCGCAGGGTGGAGAGCCACTTCAGAATCGCGGACCTCACGGACGAAATCCTACAGGCCGACACAGTGCTCAACGCCCTTCCGGAGGACGTGTACACAAAACTCATCTCGCGAGTACCGAAACACACACCCTCACATACAGCACCGCAAAAGTTCCTCCGAAGCTTGCTCCCTGCCCATCGCCCGAGCGGGCCGCCCGTGCTATCCTTGCCAATAATCCACTGACGACCTCAATCCAAGAGACGCGGCAGGGCATGGTCGTAGATCTCCTGTCAATACCAGTCTTGGGTGGCACAAACAAGCGGCACGAGATAAGCTTCATACGGGAAATCTTCCTTCGCCAACTCCTCCGGAAGTACGCAACCAGATCGCTCACCCCTACACCATGCCTGTCGAGGACCTCATAGAGGCGGCACAACACTTCACAGACTCCGTCAAGGCTTCACAGCGGCTAAAACCGGCCACACAGCCGGTCAGCCCGTCCAGCCTGAAGAGGACGTGAGCAGCCCGTCAACGCCATCGCCAACAGGCGTCCACGAACCACAGCAGGCGGAGGTCCCCGGCTTCTGTCGCTACCACAAGTGGTTCGGAAAGGACGCCCGAAACTGCCTGCCGCCCTGCTCGTTCAACCGTTCAAAAACGTGTGTGGCGGCGGCCAGCAGGACAGGCCGCCATGGCAGCCGAAGAACCCAGGGCCTCAAAAACAGTAGGTTTTTACGTCCGCGACACCGTCTCCGGCAGGATGATGCTGGTCGACACAGGAGCCTTTAAGTCGGTCTTCCCAGCATCCAGAGAGGACCGCAACCAGACACCAGACCCGCCGCTTCTGACGGGCCGCCAACGAACCCCATCCTCTCCTACGGCACCAGGCTCCTGTCGATCTCCATCCTTGGCCAGAGTTACTCCTGGGACTTCATCGTCGCGGCGTAGGAACCCCACTCCTGGGGCGATTTTCTGGCGCGCACTTCGGCCTGCTAGTCGGCGTGGGCGCAAGCGCCTCGATACCGACTCCTGCCGGTCTCTCCGTTAACGGCGGGACCCAGACCCACCATCAGCGCCGTCGCCCCCACCAGTATGCACACCTTCTGTCGGAGTTCCCTGAGGTATTTAAGCCCGAGCCGCTAAGTCCCGGGGCCCCAGCCAAGCACGGCATATACCACCATATAGTGACTAAAGGGCCCCCGACACATCGAAGTTCAGGCTTCCCCTCAGCGCCTTCAGGAGGCGAAAAATGCATTCATGCGGAGATGGAACAGATGGGCATCTGCAGGAAAGCCTCCAGTCCATGGGCCTCCCCCTCCACATGGTGCAGAAACCGGACGGCTCCTGGAGACCCTGCGGCGACTACAGGCGGCTCAACATTGCAACGGAGCCCGACCACTACCCTCTACCCAATATGCAAGACCTCACGGCCTCCTTTCACGAGGCCAAAATATTCACTAAATTGGACCTTCTTAAATCTTATTTCCAGGTACCTGTTGTGCCAGAGGACATACCAAAGACAGCCATCATCACGCCCTTCGGGTCCTATGTGTTCGCCTTCTCCACCTTCGGGCTGAGGAACGCCGGGGCCACCTTCCAGCGGCTCATGGACAGCATCCTGGGGACCTAAAATTCTGCGTCTGCTACGTCGACGACATTCTCATATTTTCCAGGTCTCACAGCGAACACCAGAGGCACATCAAAGCAGTCCTCCAGCGCCTCCAAGAAACGGCCTCGTCGTCGTTTCGACAAGTGTACCTTCGGCGCCCAGAAAGCAGAATTCCTGGGTCACGAGGTGTCTCCGACAGGCGTCCGCCCTCTTACATCGAAAGTGGCAGCCGAGCCAAGTTCCCGACACCCACCTCCATCAAGGCCGTCCAGGAGTTCCAGGATGGTAAACTTCTACAGGCGGTTCATCCCCGGGATCGCGACACCACGGCCCCTGACGGAAGTCCTAAAGGTCAACCAGTCCCTGTCTTGGGGACCCAGCCAGCAGCAGGCCTTTTCCTGACGAAGGCCGCCCTCACCAAGGCAACCGCCTTGGCACACCAGGATCCCAAGGCTCCCCCTCCAGCTGACGACAGGCGCCAGTAACGTTGCCTGCGGCGGTGCTGTTCTGGAGCAAATCATCAACGGCGCCCCAGCCCATCGCCTTCTTCAGCAAGAAGTTCAGTCCCGCAGAGTCGCTACAGCACCTTTCGACAGGGAACTCTGCGCGATGTACCGCAGTTCGGCACTTCAAGTTCCTCCTGGAGGGGACGCCCTTCACAATCTTCACAGACCACCAGCCACTGGTTCACGCCTTCACGAAGCAGGGGACGCATGGTCTTCCAGACAGCAGCGCCACCTCTCAGCCATAGCCGAATTTACCTGTTCCGTCAGGTACCTCCCCGGCAAGAAAAAAATCCCGTAGTTGAACGCAGTGCAGCAGTGTAGATTACCAGGACCTTGCCAGAGAACAGGCCGCTGACCCAGAAACCCCAGCATACCGCACCGCCATCACATCCCTCAAGTGGCGGACGTGACCCGCCCCGAGGCCCCAGCCTGCTCTGTGACATCAGCACAGGCCAGCCCCCGCCTTGGTTCCAGCCTCACACCGCGCCAGGTATTCGACATCATTCACGGCCTCTCACACCCCTCCGGCAGGACCACGGCCAAACTGCTTTCAAAAAGTTCGTCTGGCACGGGTGCAAAAGGACGCCACAGCCTGGGCAAAACAGTGCCTGCAGTGCCAGACCAGTAAAGTGGGTCGTCACACGCAGTCGGGGTAGGCGAGTTCCACAACCAGGGCGCGCCGCCGCCACATCCACATCGGCGTCGTCGGGCCTTCCCCATCAGGCGGATCCAGATACCTCCTCACGGTGGTAGACCGTTCGACGAGGTGGCCCGAAGCCACACCCATGCAAGAAGCCACCGCCAGCGCGTGCGCTGAGGCCCTGCTCTCCAGTTGGGTTAGCCGCCGCGCGTCCCGGACCACATCACAACCGACAGGGGCCCCGCTTTCCTCTCCGAAAGTTGTGGACTGCCTGGCTCAACTGCTGGGAACCACGCACCACACCACCACAGCGTACAACCCAGCCAACGGCCTGGTGGAACGATTCCACAGGTCCCAAAGTCATCCCTCATGGCCCGCTGCACCGCCGAGACTGGAAACATCAGCTGCCGTGGGTCCTCCTCGGGTTGAGGACCGCCCCAGAGCCGACGGCACCCCATCCGCAGCTGAACAAACCTATGGGGAACCCCTCGTGGTGCCGGGAGAGTCGTGACGGATGATCGCCCTCCCCATCTCTGCAGAGGCTCCGCGACGTGGCGGCAAGTTCGCTTGCAGGCGCTCATACATCGACAAAGCAACCACCTTCATGCGCCGCAGCTGTCATCCGCCACCCACGTCTTCGTCAGAGTCGACGCCGTCCGTCCACCACTAACTAAGCCCTACAGGGACCCTTCCGGCGTGCTGGGGCGGAACAGCAAGCGTTCCAGCTGGCACTCCCAGGCAAGAACGACTGGGTCTCCACAGACCGGCTGAAGCCCCGCCTTCCTGTCGGAGAGTCCCGGCAGCGACGCAGCACCCCTTCCGCCCAAACGCACTCCAGCACGCCCTCACCCGCGAAGCGCGGCCGCCCAGGAAGGAACCGCCCAAACAGCAGCCTCACAGGCGGGAGGCCCTCAGTTATCTTCAAGAGCGGCACCCTTCAGCGCCCCAGCAGGTACAGGGATTAATCAGGCGCGTCCCTCGTCTTGGGAGTATTTGTAAAGTCACCAAATCGGCGCCAGGATAGTGTTTCGCGGGCGCCATTAATTAAGTCTCCGCTGAGCTTGTTTTCTTTGGTGACTTCCCGTTTTCTTCAAGCTCAATTAGTCACGCCTAAAACGTGCCAGGTCACGATTTTAATCATTTTTACTTTATGGTATTTATACGAATGTCACATTGTGTATCACATGTTTCTTCATTCACAGGCATCAAGACTGTATCTATATTGTAGCTCTGTATGTTTTGTATTGTAATTTGTACTTTCGTTCACTGCATATTATTGTTTATTGTTTCGACCTCAGGTCACAGTCAATTCCATTGTCTCTCACGGCCCGGCGTCAGTCGGCCATAATATAAACTGCCTGGATCTGTAATAAACTAGCAGTAACTTTTACCTGCTCGTTTCTTTGACACCTTACAGACCCTTCTCAAGTGGAATTTATTGAAAACATGTCTGACTTCAAACATTTTCATTACTATCAATTATTTTTGTACAAACAAAAGATATAAGGCATAACTTTTGCTGTTGGGAAGTTGTAAATAATATGTGGTGCTGCCCTTCTGGCTGCTCAATGGAATAATGGCAGCTGATTCAAAACCATGCCGAATCACGGGAGTTCCCAGACCACAGAATGCTGGTTTTAAGAGGTTCGACTGCAGTAGGAAGGTAAGTGAAAAAGGTACCTGTGAGTCTGCGTCCCTTGGATGCATGGGAGTCCAGCAGCCAGTTAGTTCCATTTTGCATTGACTGAATAATTAGCTATGAGGGAAGCAGGGTTAGAGTTTGGAACTGTATAATAAGCAATGGGTTTGAATGAAAAACTAACACCATTTTTAAAAATTTATATTTATTTCACAATAAACCCTTTACTTATAATCGTCCAAATCACAGTTCAGGAGAGAAGGATCAAGTACCTTAAATGCTAGACTGGCTGACAGAGAATCAGCTATCTTACTTATAGCTCCTACAACTGAACTGGTAGCAGGACCCCTCGTTCTAAGAGAGTATAGGAAGTTCTGTTTGTGTGACAGAAATCCTGAAAAGCAAGTGACCCTAAAGAGTTTTATAACTGTACAATCAAAGTACCAAGTCCATCTTCTGCCTCTTCCCTCCCAGAGAATGAGGCATGAGTGTGTGTCACAGTTCCACAGTATCTTGGAATGAAAACATGTAGCAGAACAAGCACTTGCCAATCATGTATGATGCAGAGGCTGACAATCCTGGAGAATTTGTCTCATAGAATACCATACTGAATAAAAGACTGACGCTTAGGTTAAAGATGACAATAAATCAACTGCATTACAATTCCTCAGCCATAGCAGGGAAAACCTGTCCTACTGCTACCACAGGAATTAAAGAATAAGAATCCAGCCACCTGTGCACCATATTCTTAACATAAAAACTACTGAATATGGTTTGATGCTGTCATGTGCCTGACATTAACCCAGGATTAATATAAAGGTTACACTTAAAAAATAATGTGGAAAGAGCTCTAATCTAGCATGTTAGTACCTTTAACCCTTAAACGCTGAGCCTCTATTTACAAAAGTGTCTGTCGTATGACGGCGGCGTTTGGGAGTTAGTGCCGAAGCGGAAAAAAAGTTTTTTCAAAAAATCACAGCATGCTTAGTTTTAATGATTAAGAGTTCATTTTTGGCTCCTTTTTCTGTTATTGCCTGAAGTTTAGTATGCAACCATCAGAAATGAAAAAAAATATCATTATCATATGTAAATATTGAAATATATGACAGTGCAAAAAAAGTCATATATAATTGTATACAAATCGCACTGTGAGCAAAACGGTTAAAGCTAACGAGTTATTTTTTCTTTCTTTGCATTGTACACTAAATTGCAATGATTTTGTTATATAACAAATTGTAAAACGATCAAAGTAACACAGAAAATATTATCACAAAATGATGCATGAATTAAGTAAGGTCGTGCACGTAAAAAAGTTTTATTAAAAATTCACCATAAATCGAAATATTGTGCTAGACTCTTCCCGTTTGTTGCAAAATGAAGGTAATTCATTGAATATTACTAGACTGTAAGTGTTTTAGCTTACAATTGCAGTTTTCGACCATTCCGGTCGAGTTAAAGTTGACCGAAGGTAGAATTTTTTCTATTTATCGTGATTTTTATGAAAATATTTCAAAACTGATAAAAGCTACAACCATGAGTTATTTTTTGTTGTATTCTACATGAAATTGCACACATTTTCATATATAAAACTTTATGTAACGACTAATATAAAACGGTTCAAACATTACGACAAAGTGATGAAAGAATTTCTGAGATGTTGAAGCCAAGTTACGCCGGACGTAAGGAAAAGTTTTTCAAAAATTCACCATAAATTGAAATATTGTGCTAGAGACTTCCAATTTGTTGCAAAATGAAGGTAAATGATTGAATATTATTAGAATGTAAGAGTTTTTAGCTTACAATTGCATTTTCCGACTATTTCGGTCGAGTTAAAGTTGACCGAAGGTTGAAATTTTGGCACTTATCAAGTTTTATATGAAAATATTTCCAAACTGATAAAAGCTACAACCATGAGTTATTTTCTGTTGTATTCGATATGAAATTTCGCACATTTTCATATATAAAACTTTATGTAATGACTAATATAAAACAGTGCAAACATTACGACAAAGTGACAAAAGAATTTCTGAGATGTTGGCCGAGTTTTTGCGGACGTAAGGAAAAAGTTTTTCAAAAAATTAACCATAAATCGAAATATTGTGCTAGAGACTTCCAATTTGTTGCAAAATGAAGGTAAATGATTGAATATTACTAGAATGTAAGACTTTTGGCTTACAATTGCGTTTTTCGACCATTTTGGTTGAGTTAAAGCTGACCGAAGGTTGAAATTTTGGCACTTATCGTGATTTACATGAAAATATTTCAAAACTGATACAAGCTACAACCATGAGTTATTTTCTGTTGTATTCTACATGAAATTGCGCACATTTTCATATATAAAACTTTATGTAACAACTAATATAAAACGGTGCAAAAATTACGACAAAGTGACGAAAGAATTTCAGAGATGTGTGGCCAAGTTACCGCGCGCGGACGTAAGGGAAAAGTTTTTTCAAAAATTCACCATAAATCAAAATATTGTGCTAGAGACTTCCAATTTGTTGCAAAATAAAGGTACATGATTGAATATTACTAGAATGTAAAAGTTTTAGCTTACAATTGCGTTTTTCGACCATTTCGGTCGAGTCAAAGTTGACCGAAGGTTGAAATTTTGTCACTTATCGTGATTTATATGAAAATATTTCAAAACTGATAACAGCTACAACCATGGTTTGTTTTTTGTTGTATTTTACATGACATTGTGCACATTTTCATATATAAAACTTTATGTAATGGCTAATATAAAATGGTGCAAATTTTACGACAAAATGACGAAAGAGTTTCTGAATTTTTCGGCCGAGTTACCGCGCGGATGTAAGGAAAAAGTTTTTTTCAAAAATTTACCATAAATTGAAATATTGTGCTAGAGACTTCCAATTTGTTGCAAAATGAAGGTAAATGATTGAATATTACTAGAATGTTTTTTTTAGCTTACAATTGCGTTTTCGACCATTTCGGTCAAGTCAAAGTTGACCGAAGGTTGAAATTTTTGTAGTTGATAACGATGCGTCCACTCGGCACCCGACAGACAAGTCAGCGTTTAAGGGTTAACTTGAAATACTTTGCCATCTGACATTCTGAAGGGTGTAGCAGAGATAAGGTAACATAATATAAAAAATGTAAAAAATATGCAACACATGTAAAATACAAATCAATGGAAAACTCTGTTACATGCAAATACAGTACACACAAAAATAATAAAAAAAAGGACAAAATACAGTACACACAATATTAATTACAAAGAGTAAATAATAAAGGCAAAAAGCATATAATCAAATAAGCAAACAGGGCAAATAATTCAAAAAGCAATCTGTGCTCAATGCAACAAAAAAAAACTATCCCACAAAGAAAATCATACAGAAAATTAATAAGAAGCCAAACAAAACTGGCCTATTAATCCAAAGGGAAGCAAGCTACAAAAGCAAAAAACAGGTAGCAACAAAAAAAGTGATCTTAACCAACAGACAATACCCTAAAGTCAGTGGCAAACCAAACAGAAACTAACTTTGGACATAAACTAACTAGCACACTGTCCATACCTAGCTCAGCCATACTGACAATAATAAACTCATATACCAAAAAGCAACGCAAAAGGAAAAAATTACCACTATCTGATGCAAAGGGCAGCATTCTTTCTCTCAAACAAACAATAAAAAAATACATTAATCCTCCTTAGCAAACTATCAGCCACAGTGGAGAGTTGTTTTACCTGCGAGAAAACTAAAGTTTTCATTTTTTATTGTATGAGCATGGGAAAATAAAAAAACAATAGGATTACTGTATAAGGATGGAACATATGACTACAGTAATTTCAAAGGATTAAGCAATCATAAAATGTCTGGGGATTTCATAGGAGCTTGGGCATGAAGATTGAGACACCTGGATGTGGAAACTCATGGATCTGAGTGCAAATGTGCAAGGCTACCAAGTGGTTACAGTTTTGTTCTAAAATACTTCTGATTAGGAAGTGGAATGTCTAGAGTTTCAGTGACCAAGAAATTGGACTAATTATAAGCAATGGGTTTGTGGTAAAACAAAGCACAATTCCTATTCTTTTTTGATCCTTGGCCTGAGCACTGCAGTTCCTAATGGCATACATAAAACTATATCTTCTTGTTAAAATATATCACACCATACGCTACACGATTAAAATCTACACAACTGGTGGTCAGTGTACGATCACAGTACCAAAAAAATAATTGTCTTTGACAGACAAAAGCATAAGCATGCAGCAAAAGACAAAAGCATAGAAATTCAGCTCTATACTAATGTTCAGATGCACACAGCTAACTGAAACATCATCACATTTCCAAATTTACCTTCATTTCTTCAGCATCAAACTGCCTGTTTTTGTCAAAGCCGACAGACTTTGGAAAAAAGTAATCTGAATTAGTATTTACTTTTAAAAGTACAAATTTCATATGCTTGCCATAACTGCAAAGTCAATATAAAATTCTTTATAGTCTTCAATAAACCCATAATAACAAATGCAATATAATAATCTTGAATGCTGCAAACTCATACCTCATGAACTCTACATTAATCAGGTTCTACAGTGAAGCATTTCTTGTAAAAATTATATGATTTACATCGGATACTGCTATCAAAAAGTCAGTTATAAGAGCAAATTGTTCTCTTCCTTTAATAGTCAACAACTAAGTATGAATGGAATGTTCTGTTTTTCACCTCCTATATTATAACACCACCAATAACACTGGGACTTTCCACACTTAACACAGTACAATTAAAAAACTTTATTAAAATGCAAGGAGAATAGCATTAGGGTAGTAATGCATTACATCTCGCTTGAACTTTTGAAGTTCTAGTTGCATGACATCCTCAGAGAGACTCTTCCACAGTCTAACGGTGTAAGGAATAAAGGACCTCTGGAACTGAGAAGTTTGACTGCATATTGGTCCTGCTGTTCAGCAAATCTGGTTGTTCTCGGCAGAAAAAGGGGATCAGGGATCAATTGTGAATATGAAAGATTTCTATCAAAACACAACTTATGAAAAAGTGACAAACATGAGACCATCCATCCATGGTCCAAGACATAACAGCTAATATTAGGAAACAGAAACCTGCCACCATGAACCACTCTATCTAAAAGAGATAAAACTCTGGCAGAAGCAGACATCTACACCAGAGAAGAGACTTCTAGTAAAGGAAACACAAATTACCTCTGATGTCTAATAAGGGGCCAAAAAGTGGATGGAGACCAACCATAAAAGCAAAATACATGTAATGGGGATGAACATGGTGTATCTCTCATACACACCTCCTCCTAACAAACTGGTAAAACTTATTCTCCTTCTTTTGAAAGTTCAATAGCAAATATTCTGAGTGACTGTTGGGTCACAAAAGGGCCTCATTCCTAGAGAAATTTTTATAAAATCATGTATTCAAGCTAAAGAGAAAGTGCATTTTAAGTAACATATTTCTTAACAGCCCCAGTAGATACAAACACTTGAGACACCCCTTTTCTAAAAATCTGTCTTACAAAGATGCTCCCTCACAAATCAAACTGGGAATATAAGGTGTCCCTCATTCATAACACAACAGAGAAACAAGGAATGGAAAAAGAAATTGAGGTGAGGCCCTGAGAAGTCACAGTTTGTGTCTCAGTGACAAAATCTGAAAAAGAACAAAAATGTTGTCCCAATCCTCAAGTGTGTAACTTAACAAAAAGTGCACGGAGTTCAATGGCACATCAAGCAGAGGCAAAAGTAAGTACAATTATAGACATCATAGTAAAATCTTTTAAAAGATGCTCGGTTCAGAGGCTCAGCAGAATGGAGCCTCCCTCAAAGTACCTTCAATTCATGAGAGGCATTTACATCTCTATCTCCAGTCTTAAACACTTGATCTACAGCTGAATGACATACTTTACAGATGATACCAGCAGCTTCTTCTGAGGCTTAGAGTGGATCATGGTTTTTCCCACTAGGATAATCACAGAACATTCTTCACTCAGATATAAAATTTGGGGTTTGATTTTTTTTCCAGAGTATTAATCTTATTTGTCTCTGGTAAAAATCTGCTAGTGAGGCTTCAGTTGAAAACCTTCAGGCATGATGGTAAAGGTCAAAAACATTTTATTGAAAATGTCTGAAGAGGGGATGCTTCAACAACTCCCATTTCAGCAGTCCTAAGGACCTTTATCAGCAATGCCATAATGTCCTGGAAACCTCTCTGATTCCTGAGAGATTTGGGTTGTTGTATTATACTTTGTAAATCCTACACCAGATGAAGACTTGGAGTCATCTGTACAAATTGCACTCTGTGGGTCTTTACGTCTTGTATGTTCTACTATGTATTGCTTTCAGGGGTATATCCATAAATTTTTTAGTGTGCATGTGTTTACATGCATGTGTGATTTCAATGACCAGTGACCTCCCCTCCAGCCCATCTACCAATTCTGGAAAGAGGGAAGACTATAGAGCTAAACATGTCCCAAATTAATGATGAAGAATGCTGCTTTCCTTTATGCTGGGATTCTAAGTCCATGAAAATCCAAGTGTTTTCCATTATACTAACTTGGGGAGCTTTAATAAACACTTTCGTGGCTCATTATCTGGAGTTCAATCTAAGAACCTGATGATCATCTACTCACACGTTAACCAAGGGAATACTTGCTTGACTGCCTGGCAAAACTAGTCCCAAAATTGAAGAAGAGGAAATCTCCTTAACTGCTGCTACAGGAGAAGACCACCTGGACCTATGAGATCAGAGACCTTGTTAAACAGTACCATATTAGCTGAGAGAACAGGGACATAAAAGTGCTTATAAACCCAAAACTATTGCCCAGAATTTTACCTTTCACAGGCAAGAAAGGGCAACTTGTGAAGAGACTAACATTATAAAGAGAGTTCTCATAGTAGGTTGTACAGCTGTCATACGCAAAGGACTACTACAGTAAGTGGTGACTACCTGCAAAGGCTGAAATCAGCATCAGTGTCCTTTTAGTCTGTGTAATGAAGCAGCAAGACTTAAATATTAATGAATATCTCCAAGAAAACTTGCCCACCAAATCTATAGGTGAAAGGATCAGGTGACCAGCCCAGAAGTGACTAAGGCAAAAACACTGTTCCTGTCAGAAGTATGAGGGAAATTCATCATTTGGACAAAGGTACTGAGTTTGGCATTTGATGAAGATGGAAGACATCCTTAAACTTCTACAGGGTTAACAACCTAGTGGCTGAAAGCCCTGGACCATGCTTAATGTTCCTCAGTCCAAGTCTGTCCTCAAGGATAACTCCAGTAGCCACTACTATTAACACCTCAGCTTTATGATGATGAATTCACCATAACTAGTTGAAAAGGTAGTCCCATCCTTGAGATATCATCAGGAATAGTCATGCTGATAACCCTCCAAGTCTGAAGTTAATAGTGGAAGTTGTGTTGGGATCATCAACCACCCAATAATGTTTGTTATAACAATAATAGCAACTTTATTAGGTGGGTGATGATCCCATAACAACTCTCACTATTAACTTACAATAAAAACTCCTTTCCCAGCAATGACATCTCCAAATTATCAATATAAAAATTTTTGTAAGTGGAAATATCCAAAACACTTCCATCAAAACTATAGAAATAATATAAATGGGTCATGAATTCAAACATGAGATGAATTACAGGTGTTCAAGAACCTTTTGATCATATCTGGGTGGTTATATGTCGAATCTACAGCAAATCGTTCATTCAATGGTCCTGCTCCTACCTCACCTCTTAATCCACCTTTATGCTGCAAAGGTGGCATCTGTCTTTTTCATTGGTACATTTTCAGTACTGTTTTATTAAAATATGGTGAAAACTTCTTCAGCTCCTCTCAGGCAGCCTCACAGCACCTTTATCCTCTTCCTGCTTTTTTTTTTTTTTAACAAGGTAAGTATATTATTCCCTTAAGATAAAGCCACACCCAGCTTTCTTTACCTTCATTCTTGTTGTCTTTTAGGTTTGCAGTAGAAACGGGTATTTGGGAGTCTCTCTTATTTTTCTCAGCTAAAAGCTGAACTGACAAAATAAATAAATAAATGCATATGCACAGTGTACTGCTAAAAGGAATTCAAATCCAAGACAAAGGAAGGCCAAGATACAGACAATAACAGCCTAGACATTAGTTTTATGGTCACCTCCAAGTGAAAGATAACTAAATGAGGCACAGGAGACATACTCCAATTAATTAAGGAAAACGTAACTGAAAGAAGATGCTGAGTGTTTCCGTATTCAATATTATTATTATTCTGCCAAATAGGATGGCTGGATAATTTGAGTTAATTTTACAGTATTGAGTCTTCTCAGTCTTTCTTATAATTCTTTTCTCTTCCACATCTATACTGGATAATAACTGGCCAATGTTCATATTTTGCTAAAGAGAAAATGTATTTCTCTTTACCAAAATATGAATGTTGGCCAATTATTGTCCAATCTTCACATGGAAGAGAAAAGATTTAAATGAAAAACTGAGAAGACTTGATATAAAATTAACTCAAATTACGCAGCCATCCAATTTATTAGGACTTCTTTAAAAGAGGGTCTACTTCCTTCTTATATTATTATTGTTGTAATTAACAATACTGTATAGTAGCCAAACATGAAACGCAATATGAAAAGTAAAAGTTGGTCATACAAGAGCTATTTTGAATATGCAGTCCAGTAACCATTCCTTAGCCATTATATTTATCGGTGACTGATGCTGTTAATCAGGTCTATTACTAGAATGCAACTTGATTGTTTTTACATCCTTTTACGGACAATTGGCTGGTGCCAATCATACCCCAAAAAAACTTTGAAAAAAGAGAGACAATTATACTATTTAAATATAAAACTTCAAGGAAAACCCAATATGTCAGTGTTACTATTCTGTTATATTTCACTTCTGAACGCTTACTGTAAATAAAAAAAGGGTAAATTTTCAGTTGAGACTAAAATTAATGAAAAAATTTCATCTTGTATAATCATGCTATGAGAGGTTTAAAATAACTTAAATGCTTGAATTTCATCTTTTTAAGCACTATCTTGAAAAACTTTTAACACTGGCTGTTGCTCTAAAAGTATCTACATCCACTTGAAAAAAATTTACAAGCAAAATACATTTAAGAAAATCATGGTCATTTTTACTCATGCAAGGGATTTTACAACGCAGTTTATGACAATACATTTTTAAAGAAATGTTAATAATTTCCAGTACAGTACACATTTACTCTATATTACTACTATATCTATTTTTTACATATAAATAAATATTCCCAAAGATACATTTTAAATCAACATGAAATGTAACAAGAGAAACTTAAAAATATTCATATCATAAAAAATAAACTTAGCTAAATTACTTACTTTTACTTCAATTTTGGTGAAGGACGAGAGGTCTATGACTCCAACATTTTCACGGCAAGCTTGATATTCTTCTCGAACACAGTCAAAGAAAGCAGGTTTCCTAAATGAGCCCTCCGGCATTTGTGATGGGGGATCACCACCTGTGGATGCAAGAAGCATAAATATCAGTTTACGAAGATATTAAAAAATATTGCATTGCTTAGCATTAACAGATCTGTATCTTAAATGTCATATAACATACAAAGATATCTGGTTCACAACAAAGACATCATTTATTATTAGCACATGTCTAGCACTGAAATGAATACCATTAAAAAAAATGGTACAGTATTCAGTCAGTATTGCTACACATGACTTGGGGAACAATGGTTTTAGGCAGCCAGCAGTTATTTTTGTAGTGTTTTTGATATTTTCTAGTATTTTTTATTTGATTTTCTCATAACAAGGTTCTTCTGCACTTTCATTCATACTTTTACTTTGCATTTTCACTTATATGATAAGGTGATTAGTAATTTCCCTACAGTCATATACAAAGGGGAAATTACCACAGCTCTACAGCCAACAACTATCATTTCAACTGCCAGCGGGTTCCCTGTGGTCTGATGTAGTTTGCCCGATTCTCAGAATAAATGCCTTTCTCGTTTATACACAAGAAAGCTAATCCTGTTGGGTTTCAAGTTGGATGAACTTCAGTGTTGGGTAGGCATATGCTGCATTCACTATACGCTGGCTATTTACAACATTTTTGTCAAGTTAGAAATAGTTCAATTCTCTGTTGACTTCCAGGTCACACTCTAAGATAATTATAGGTACAGCACCCAATAAGCTTATTTCAGCATTAGGCGAGTTCCTTCTTTGCATTATAAACCTTTGCAAATTTACTTACATGCTTGTCTGGTCATCACTTGAAACTGATGAACCAGTTTAGTCATAGATAGTTCATTAATTATAGTTTGGTTTTAAATAAAGCCTCTGGCCGATAGGTAATAATTTTTTTGTGTTGTCATGAAAATTACACCTTACAAGTTTTCAGATGAATTTTCACTTTTTCAGCAAAGATCACATCTTTTTTCTACATCTTTATTTAATTTCATTCTATATCTTTATAATGTATTCTGCATAAGTAAAGAAATCATTTTGTAAATTTACACAAAATTTCAAGAATCTCCAGTGAATCTTTGAGGCATTTCCAGTTAACCTGTGGGGTTATTCTTACCCTTCTGATCACTGTCCCTAGTGAATTTCAAGTACTGATATTCTTGGATTTGTAAAGAACCAAGGTCACTCTTCAGATATGTTACTTGTCCTTGGTACATACATTTTTTTGGTATTTAGGTACAGGCAGTCCCCGGTTAACGGCGGGCTCAGTTAATGGCGATCCGGTTTTATGGGGCTTGTCTAGCGACGAAAATCGGCAATTTTCGGCGCCGGAAATCGCTGATTTCCACTTATCGGAGCTGATAATTGGGTACAAGCATCAATACATACCTAACAGAGGCGCTGATAACTGAAAATCAGCACTTTTTGGCGCTGATAAGCCCGAAAATCGCCGAAAAAGCGCTGGAAATCGCCGATTTTCGGTTAGTGGTGATTTTCGGTTATCACCACAGCCCCAGAACGGAACCCCCACCGATAACCGAGGACTGTCTGTATTTTAGTTTTGGATATTCTTTTATGTCTCCAGTGTTCGAAGAGGACAGGAGTTAGTCATATGCTGGTTAGTTCACTTTTCTAGTTAGTGCCTACTGGTTTTTTCTATATTTAGGATTTTATTTGGACATTTACTGGGTGCCACAAATGCCCACCAACTAGACAAAAGTTTCTCGAAGTATCTTAAAGGCAAAGACTGGGATCTTCACTAAAAAGAGCTTTGCTCTTGATTCTCCACACGGGGTGCTAATTGCACATCAAAGTTGGACTTAGGATAAGGAGCATAGCTTTTGAGAAGTTTTTGAACCTACAACTTCTTCCAACAAGAAGAACTGAGGTTCGTGGACTTTATGGATCCTAAACTCTTTCAAACCATCCTAAACTCTTTCAAGCCAGGAATCTTAATCATATGGTGGTGTTTTTGGACACAGATGATGAAGAAACCACTTAATCTCTGCAAGACAAAGCTGTTTCTCAGACATGATGGACTGTGATAATGAGACATTCAATCCCCTCAAAACAACCAAAGAAAGCAACTTTAGAAATGAATTAAATTCACATGACACTTTACAAACTTCTGCTGGCCACTGGAGTTAAGAACATCATGGCAGATTAACTTAATAATGGAAAAAAAGGGGACTTCAAGAGGTGTATGATCCACTGATGACATGCTCCAACATCCTTTAATTTCCCAGACCACTGACTTTCTCATTTTTTAAAATTTCAAGGTTGCTTTACCCAGGCCCACCAAGTTACTCTTTGTCTAAGGGCACTGCTAGGAAGACACCAGCTTTTACTCCAGTTATGATTTCACCAACTGATATGGTTACTACAGAGAGGTTTTTAAAGGAGTCCTTAGCCATTATCATACAGCAAGAGGTGTTAGGTATACTCAGTACGATTTAGGCTGAGAAGAGTAAAAACCTCAGCTGAAGCGGAAAGGTCAGGATGATGATTTATCTACTCAGCAAGATGTCAACTTTGCATATTTATATGACTGTTTAATTTCTGCCCAATGCAGTAAATCAGGACCTTTCCAAAAAAGTTGCTTAAGAAACTGTTGGAGAAGGTGGCAACCACTGGTACCAGAGCAGATATGACTAAAATACAGAGTAATTTATACTTGGTGTCCCTCCTCCCTGCTCCACATTCAAGATGTCAAAGGCATACAACATGAAAAAGAGCTGAATTTTCAGCTTAGACTTACAAGGCCCTGCAGCAAACATGCACTGCACTGCTCATCTGTCAGAAACTGGCATTTTTCTCCTTCCTCCCATAGAGGTGATTTCTCTAGGAAGCATTTTCTGTCAAGCTAAATTGCACTTTAAGTTATGAGTTGTACTGACAAATAAGTTTTACCAATTTTCAGGAAACAACTATCTTGTTGGAAACTTTCATTTTTATAATTATCTTTAGAAGAAAATAAAGTGATTTACACCAGGTTCTAAAGTTGTTCTTTCAGTCACACTCCCAAGCTAAATCCTTTTACCCAAGTACTCTGAGATGGAGGCTCTACTTGCAAAGTTCCTCACTTTCTCAGTAAACCTTTCATAAACATATAAGTTGTTTTATTATAAAAATTGTAGATTCTATTTCAGCAAATGGTACAACATTAACATACGTTTGTGGGTGACATCGAAGAACAAAGGTCGCTCAAATCCCATTCGTGTCCCAAAGACAGCACCTTGAGATTCTTGTTCACTATAAATCGGTGAGCATCTAAGTTTTCTTGCAAGTCGGTATTCACACTGACCAGGGTAGAGGATTTCATAATGCCTGAAAATCAAGAAAATTTATTAATCATAATTCTGCTACAGGAGACATCAAGTAAAGATTAAAAGATTACCATGCTTACTGCATCATTATGCGTATTCTTACACTGCATTATCTCTACACTAAGATTCCACTTGAAAAAATGCTTGTAATCTGGGAATACAGACATTTAAAATTTTTATTCCTTGCAAGATTTGGTCACATTAGAAGACTACCTTAAGAGAGCAAAAATTGTACCTGATATAAATTTGGTCACCATCTGTTTCAAAGTAGTGAGCAGCAATATGCCAACCTCTACAATTCTGCAACATTTGTTATGCACTTTAAAATTCCTGTTCTTGAAAATGTTGAGCATCATCTACAATTCTTGCTAGATCTCTATGATATCAAAATGGCAAACCTATTTGAAATTCATTTTGGGAAAGAGGACGAAGTAGCAAGGAAGTGGCTCCTTACAAATTCACCCTCTTCCTCATGTGAAGACATGAAGACAAAAGGCTTGCAGCTCCAAGACAGTTACCTTCAATTTGAGGCTGTTGATAAGTTTCTACTTGTCTTGATATGAATAAGTCTCAAAGGAGGAAGATCTCTGGGTATGTAAGAAAAAGAAGTATTCTCACTCTTAGGTGCTGGAAATCCTGCCACCACTTAAGATCTTCTTGGACTTCTGCTGAAAGGGATACCAGACAACATCCTGCTTGAATACTGAAGACCAGCAGCCATTCAGCTGTAACTGGGAGAAGCTGATCCAGAATCAACTGTGTGGAACCAACTTCCCAAGGAACAGATATCCAACGAGGTACTGCCAAGCCTTCGTGGGGTAACAGGGTACTGAAAACTTTAACATTTAAAACCAGACCCAAATGTTTCTCCTCCAGCAGAGAAACAAAAGCACTAATGGTGTCAACATTCATACCAGTCTGTGCTGGGTTACTTGGCTCCACTGGACAAGTTGGTTCCCCACAACCACATCAGAATGAGAGCCCTACAATTGCCATTCTGAAAGTGTTAGTGGAATGTGGTTCTTCTGGATGCACATCTTGTCACAACATTAAAAGAGGTCTTTCTACATCACATGGGGTGGCAGAACCTTGTCATCTCATAACAGGTATCCTTGAGACTCAGAATGCCTTCTTTTCATGTATGTAGTTGGATACTCACCTTCTCAATTACCAGGCAGTAAGAACCTGGTCAGGGGCAGGAAAGAAATGAGAAATCAATCTCCTGAAATTGAAAATGGTATTCCTAGGTGTTAAACCATAACCTGAACTAGTAGAGGGCAAGGTACCGGGAGTTATGACCAAAATCTCCATCACTGTGTCTTACCTTGGAAACCAGGGAGAAGTATGGGATGTACTACTGCATCACCTACTTTTGGAGATCTTCATGTGGACAGAGGCCAAAAGAACATCTTTTGTAATTGTTACTGGATCTGGAAGTATGCAAAGCTTTCTGACAGCTTTTTGAACCTATTGGATCTCTTTGAGATGAGACTGAATCACAAGGTCCCAGTGCATTGCTTAGCACAACCAGAAAGAACAGTGTGGACACTGGACACCATGCTTCATAACTGGGACAAGCTTTGCATACACACCAACCCTCCAATCAATCTAATAAGGCAGATCCTGCTAAAGCTCACCTCCATCCACTGATGGATGAAACTGAAGCTACTTCTAATCAGCTACTCATAAACGTGATTTGAGGTGTCACTGAAAATCATTAATATCACAAAGAGTAGAAACTATACTGTATAATCATAGTTTTTGCTCTTTGTGATATTAGTAATGAAACAGTAAATGGGCATGATACATGGTAATCATGAGTGGTCCTAAAAACCTGGGATCTCTGAGGGATGCTGACCAGCTGGCAGACACACAGAAAGTGATTTAATTAACCAATGGGGGCCCAACAGACTGTGCAAAGGTAAAAACCTACTAGAGCCAGTAGATCTTTCTTAAACACTGGAACGGAGTGTCTGGAATTTCACGTGATGCACAAAGAAGGCTATAATGAAGTAATGGGTTTGTGGTGAAACAAATAATTACTATGTAAAATTATAGCTCCACTAGCCTTACCTGCCTACTACTTCACGAACTCTTTCTTTCAAGTATCTTCTATTGTTGTGAAGATCTATAAAGCGCCTTACATCAAAAGCCAGCATTTCCTTGGCTGGACTGCCATACATAATCCATTCTGCAATTGCTTGGCCAGCTCCACCAGCACCTTGTAGACTGTTGCCATTCATTCCTACAGCTACAAAATAGTTATCAATCTGTAAAAGGCAAGATGGATATAAATTTATGTTGATTTACTATACTTGCTACTTTAATTATATCAGTCATACATAAAAGGCCATGTACACCTTAGAAGTGATATTACTCTATTTGATTTTTTTATAATTATGAATTCAGACCAGAAAACTTATTGATTACCTCAGTGAAAATTTTATTCTTGTCAATTTTATTTTTATCAGCACAATTTAGGGATGACAGCACACCCCACTCCTTCCTTATCTCTGCATTCTTTATAAATATTTCCTTTGTAATCTCCTTCATTATGTGTAGTTACCTCACAATATGTAAGATATGTGATATTCTATTATCAGTAACTTTATGGACTGCTACAAACCAAGTCTCGTCATCAAAAGTGCATGACTCCAGGTTTCGTTTCCTGGGTATACATCAAGTACCTCAACTAAGAGTAGCTATCTTTTGCTAGCAACCATACAAGCCTACATTAACACTACATTAAAAAGGATGGGCCAGTAACTTTTGCGGGATCATAATCTTGTTCTGGAAATAATTTACAGAATATGGAGATCCATTTCACTTCCAGAACCAGACAAGAGGGTATTCTCAAGACAGGTTGCCTAAAAAAATTTGCTCTAAATGTCATCCTTCTCATGAGATATTTATGAATTGATTTTTAAGAAATTAGTTCTTAGCCACGTAAAATAAATCTAATCCATCGGGCCAAACCTAGGAGAGCTGTTAATCAGCTCAGTGGTCTGGTTAAACTAAGGTATACTTAACTTTTTACCAAGAACTAATAAAGAAGGGTGACCTGTACATCCTATGCAAATTTGTAATTTTTTTTTTTTTTTTTTGCTTTAAGATACTGATTTTCACTACATATAGATTCTAATATTGAATTTTCCTGAACAAAATGCCAATGAGAAAGATAATCTTTGGTGCAATCTACTATTATATATTGTATGGGGTTACAGCTTACATGGCAAATATTGCAGCAGAGTGCAACCAGGAGTTACGGTTCTTTAAAGATAACTGAAAATAAACAGAAGAAATGTTGCCTGTTGCAATGCAACACCAAGACCAACAACAACTAAAACCACAACTGTTGTAATAATAATAATAGCACAGACCTAATTACAGTAATAACTGTATTACTACCAATAAAAATAAAGGAACAACATTTCTGTAGCCTCCAGTTTCATTGTTATGCGGTTCTGTAAAATCACAAAAATTTTCAGTGAAGAAGTGCATACCCTTTGTGATAACAGGGAGTAGAAGTAAGGGTGATCATGGCATCACAATGCTTGGATATTCTCTTACTTGGAAGGGTTTTATTTACAGAAAGGGAAGTAAAAATTATATTTCATAATAAAATTAAGTTTCATATATACTTACCAAGTAATTACATAGCTATAGTTTCTAATTATCAAGGCAGCTTTAATTTTGAAATTCCTTCTATTGTTTTACTGTAGGTAACTAGCCCGGGCCTACTTTCAGGGAAGAGTATGTACAACACAGCTGAAGAGCTCAATTCGTTTGTGCCCTATGTCCATGAGAGGGGAGGAGAGAGGGCTCCGACTCTGTAATTACTTAGTAAGTAATATATGAAATTTAATTTTATTATGAAAATATCATTTTCATGTACCGTATATACTCATAAAATGTTCGATATTTATAGACCAATTTTATGCCCTAAAATTTTGGGGTCGTATAGTTTTGGACAAGTGCAAGATTTTGGGACTAGGCTAAGCCTAGGCTTTGAATTTCCCAACAACAGAAGTCAACAAAGCAGCATTTCCTTCTACAGAAGCTGACAAATGATTTTTTTTATAAAGACAATGCAGTAAATACAAATGTTGTATTACGTATCTGAGAATCTTTTATCATTATTATGTTGTTTCTACATTTATGGCTCTTCTAGGCTATAATAAGTGTGGCCTACATTTCCGAATGTAAACTATTATTAGCTGCCATTTGTATTTCATCAGCTGATTTCTCTTCACTTACGATTCACAAAGAATCGTACATTTTTTCTTTTGGTAAAAAGGATGTATATATTTGACGACATACTGAAGGGTATTGAGTAAAAATATTTTGAAAACTTCTGATATAAGAAACATTAACAGGGGAACAGTGTTAAAAGAATAGTAGAATTGGGTAAAGGGAGATTAAAGAATAAAAATGAATGGTTATTATACTGTTTGGTAGTTTTAGTGGTTGAAGAGATATTAAAAAATAGAAATGTATGATATTATACTGTTCGCTAGTTATAGTGGTTGCTTGGCAAGCTTTCGGTAGTTACCAAAAATCAATTGTAAACAAAGAAGGTCAGAAGTTTTTTTCATTTTGTTTATTACACATAATTTTAATGATTTGAAATGAGTATACTGTATATTGATTTTTTATACATTTTTATAGGCATATTCTAAGCTTTTAGCTTCCTATTTTAACTCAATTTTCATATTTCAGAATCTTAGACTAGGCTATGGGAGCGACTGCTAACACAGCCTAGGCTACCTTCATGTTTTGATTCCAAATATATAGAAATGTAGCCTAGGCTTATTGCCAGAATCAAAACTCGAACATTACATGGGGTATATGCTAAAATCCTAATATATGCAGTAAAAAATGGGGTCGAACATTACAAGGAGCCAAATATTACGAGTATATATTCCCACATTGACAGGAGGTGGGATTCATGGACATATTCTACTCAAAACATTCAGTAATGGTAATGAATTTGAAATAGAAAGGTAGCTAGCACTGGTCAGATGCTTGTTGTAACCTTACTTGGTAAGAGAGCTACAGCAAGAAGATACTGCCTTTGGTTGGTGCTCATCTTAACCTGTAGTGGCATGATAGTATAGTCATGGAGCACCTCTACATAAGTGAGAGCTTGCAGCGAAGGAGTATTCCGATGGCTAGCAAAGTATCAATAAGTGCCCTTGCCTTAGGTGCAGTACCACAATAAACAAACCAGACAACACTGTTACCTACACATAAAATAAACTACTATCCATCCACTAAAGAACTGGTGGATACTCCAGGTACACAGTACCCACAGGCTCCCCAAGACTCAACACCCTATACCAAGGCGAGGAGACAGAGAATAGAAGGAATGCCTCCTATGCTTTGTCCCCAAACACCACACCAGCCACTGACAATGGACCCAGGTACTGCAATTTTCGAATGTTGTCTCCACTTCACGCAAATGATGTGACACAAACACTGATTTACACCTCCAATAGGTGGACTTTAGAATCACAGATAGTGACAAGTTATGCTTAAAAGCCAACAAGGTGGTGACAGATCTGATTTCATGGGCCTTAATTTTAAGGGCAGATAAAAAATCCTCCTGAATCCTTGAGTGCGACTCGGTGATAACATCTCTTAAAAAGAATGCCAATGCATTCTTGGAAAGAGGTCGAGATGGATTTTTTATAGAGCACCAGAGGTTGCTAGAGGGGTCTCTGATCATCTCCGTCATATTAAGGTAATATCTCAAGGCCCTTACAGGGCAAAGAGGTCTCTTTTCTTCTTCTGGACCAAGAATGTCCATCAAATTCTTCATGATTTACACCTCAATAGGTGGACTTTAGAATCACAGATAGTGACAAGTTATGCTTAAAAGCCAACAAGGTGGTGACAGATCTGATTTCATGGGCCTTAATTTTAGGGCAGATAAAAAAATCCTCCTGAATCCTTGAGTGCGACTCGGTGATAACATCTCTTAAAAGAATGCCAATGCATTCTTGGAAAGAGGTCGAGATGGATTTTTATAGAGCACCAGAGGTTGCTAGAGGGTCTCTGATCATCTCCGTCATATTAAGGTAATATCTCAAGGCCCTTACAGGGCAAAGAGGTCTCTTTTCTTCTTCTGGACCAAGAATGTCCATCAAATTCTTCATGATGAAAGAACGGGCCCAGGGCTTGGCAGGAGACTCGTTCTAAGCCAAAAAACCAAGCATAAAGGAGCAGACCGCGTCTCCCTGAGAGAAGCCGACTCTCTTATCAATGGCCTGCAGTTCACCGATTCCTTTAGCCGTAGCCAAAGCAACAAGGAAAAGGGTTTTCCTTGTTAAATCTCTGAAAGAGATGGAGAGAAGAGGCTCAAACGGAGGGCCTGAGAGTCATTTAAGGACAACACCCAGGTTCCAGGAGACCAAGTCTGTCCTCTTCTGCTTAGTCATGTCAAAGGACTTAATTAGATCACTAATATCCTAATTAGACAACAGCTCCAAGCCTCTGTGTCTAAAGACAGAATTCAGCATGCTCTGTATCCTTTGATGGTAGATGAAGTTAAATCTCTGGAAGACTTCAAAAAGAGCAGAAAATCTGCAATCTGCATTATAGAGGTTTTAGAAGACATGATATGTCTTCGACACCAGCTGTGGAAAACTGTCCATTTGGCCTGGTAAACCCTACAAGAACACTGACGTCTACATTTTGCAATCACCTCTGCAGCTGGTCTGGAAAAGCCCTTCGCTCTGACAAGTCTCCTGAAAGTCTGAAGCCTCTCAGAGCAAGAGCGGATAGTCCTTGGTGGAAACAATGAAAACTCGCAGTTTGAGAAGACTTGGTCTCTGTGGCAGAAGTCTTGAAAGTCCACTAACAGCCTGAGAAGGTCCAGGAACCATTCCTTGAGAGGCCAGAACGGAGCTACTAGGGTCATCAAAATACTTCAGTGTGTTAAAAACTTGTTTCAAACTTCCCTGACCATGCGGAATGGCAGGAAGGCATTCACGTCCAGATTCAGCCAGTCCTGAAGCATGGCATCCGTCGCCCATGCCAGAGGGTCTGGGACTGGAGAACAAAACATTGGGAGTTGATGGTTCCTTGACGTTGCAAACAGGTCTATTGACGGCTTTCCCCACAGTTTCCACAGGTTGGTGCATACCTGTGGATTCAGCGTCCACTACGTTAGTAGAACCTGTCTACATTGACTTAACTCGTCTGCCAGAACATTCAGTTTGCCCTGAATGAGTCACATAGCAATCTTGGTGTGATTCTTCTGCGTCCACAGAGGGAGATCCTTGCCACTTCGTAGAGGGAAAAGGAGTGAGTACCTCCCTGATTCTTGATGTAAGACAGAACAATAGTTTTGTCCGAATGGACTGCTACTGTCTTGTTGAAGGTCACTGCTGCAAACGACTGAAGGGCTAAATGTATTGCCTTCAATTCTCTCACACTGATGATATGAAGTTTCCTCTATTCTTGGGACCATATCCTGGAAACTTCCATGTCTTCCACTAGAGCTCCCCAACCCAGATCCAATGCATCTGATTATTAACCTAGGCTGGGGCTCACAGGGAGGAGAGACTTCCCTTCTAAAAGTCTTCTTTCTGATAGCCATCACTGAAGGTCTTTCTTGATTTCTGGTGTGATTGGAAACACGAACGAGTCCGAAAGAGTTTTCCTGTTCCATCTGGCCTTCAGGAAGAATAGCAATATCCTCAGAAGACTCATCCATCTGTTGGTCGAACAGGACAGTAGAGAGGAAGCTTGGGAGCCAGGTAACAGAGTAGATGGAAAAGTCGGAGGACTGGTTATGGGAGAAAAGGCAGTTACAGGTGAAGACAAAACAGGTAAATTAGCTACATCAGATTTAGAAGATACTTGGCTAGCTAAATTCCTAGCTTCAGCTCTAGCAGCTGCCTTCCCCTTCCTGTCTCTCTCAAGTTTGTCAAGATAAGCCTTTAAAACTTTCCATTTCCCTTGGTCCCAGTCTCTGAATTCATCACAAGTCAAATCAATTGTGCAATTCTGTCCTCTACAACTAATAAAAAGGGTATGTGAATCGTAACAGGCTTCAGTTAATCTAGTTTTGCCGCATTTAGTGCAAAACCGAATACTAGAAGTACTAGTCAGACATGGTCCTTGAAAAATGTCAAAATCAAGAAATGTCAGGTTTAAAAAGCCTAAGGTAACTATAATTAGAAAGAAGGTTACCAAAATAAAGAATACGTCACCAAACTGGTGATCAGACAACCATCCGGTTATGAAAAAGTTAAAATCAAGCTGCTCCAACCACTGATGTTCCGTCACTGACTGGCAGAAATGAACTGAGCTCTTCACCTGTGTTGTACCTACTCTTCCCTGAAAGTGGGCAGGGTTAGTTACCTACACTAAAACAATGGAAGTGCCACTGCAAATTTCAAAATTTAAGGTGTTGTGATAATTAGAAACTATAGCTATGTCACTACAGGCGGTCCCAACGGGGTTCGTTCTTGGAACCCGAAAATCGTCGTAAGCGGAACATCGTCGAAAATCGTCAAAATCATAAGAAAACCTTACTTTTAATGCTCTGGGTGCATTGAAAACGATGTAAACTGCATTATTATTGAGTTTTACATCAAAAAAACCTTCAAATTATGATTATTCTGCCATTTTGGGGCCATATTTCTTCCGTCAGATCGGCGTACGATGCGTCGTAACCCCGGAACATGCGTCGTTGTGAAATAATTTCTGATGAATATATTTGAAAAGCGTCAGTAACCTCGGAACGTCGTAAGCCGGAACCGTCGTAAACCGGGGACTGCCTGTACTTGCTAAGTTACTTATATGAAATGCCATGTTCTTCTAGAATTCAGTCAATAGAGTAAATGTATCCCTGATGAATGTGCAATAGAGATTTTAGAAAACAATTACTTATTTTATGGATCATATACATAGTATAAATTTACACTCATGGTCACCAGAATCAAGATATATGATGCCAAACTTTCTAAAATGAGTTGTATTCATTTATGGCATATATATTCTTCATAAAAAAATATTAATATATATATTATAAATGGAAAACAATGTTAACTGGCAGTTTCATTCTCTGATGACTGTGCACTGGGAGTGGGTGTAGAAAAACACTGACATCATTAATATTTCAAGGTATATCTGAAGAAAACTTACCACATTATACCAGATGCCATATAACATCACATCACAAAATGCCTAAACATGTAACAACTTTTGAATAATTCAGGAAAAATAAAATGGGTGTATCCCCTTAAATATATGGTGACAACTGGAACATGAAAGTGTTTAAGCAGTTGGATGGACTTTCATGAAGAAAGCATATGGAGCAGATGAAGAGCATAAGACAAATAAACTGCAGCTCAGGGTCAGAGGGCTGCTAAAAAGAGCCTTCAGTCTGTCTGTTTGACCAAATTATTCCCGATCAAATAAAAACAAATTTTTAATTCATGTACGCACATTACTAAATGGCTCTGAGATACTAGAAAAAGTTATTTGGTTTACGTTAAAGGTCATCTGTATTCCTATTACAGAATAAAAACACTGGCTGCCCTTAATTTTTTACTCACCTAACCATACAATCCCCTAACATGAGTCAACTGATTCTGCCATTACTGTGTTTAAATGCACAATAATTACCTACATTATTTGGCCGAATTATCTGGCATCAAACACTCTGACTGATATGTAAACTATCCCAAGTTTACTACAGTCCTACAATGTATAAAATCATCACACACATGTTGACAGGACACAGTGAAATAAGGCTTACTTCTGGAGTTTCTCCAAGAATCCATTTTCCATCTGGAGTAAAGTTGTCAGGTGCATTAACTAAAGGTTGATATTCAACCTCTCTTAAAAGAGGTAATCTGTGTTCGGCTGCTCCACGAATAGGTCCTTCAAAGCAAAAAAGATGTCAGAGATTTCATGAACACATCCTGATGCTTATGACAAACACTCAGAGATCTGACAAGTTTAAGCTAACCATCTAACAAAATTTTATAACAATAATTAAAATAATTGTACATACACTGAATGCATATGAAATGTAACAGTATAAAATAACTAAATCTTAAATGTACCACCATAAAATAACTTTAAAATTACTGATTTGATTATAACCATTTAAAATGGGTTTAGCAAGATAAACAACAGATATCTGGCTAATGTGACCTTAAGTCTTAGAGAGGAGCACCAGAAGAAAGTAAAAATAAGTCATTATTCAATTTATCAAAGCTATTAAAAATCTGATGGCTGTTATAAAATAACAGAAGCACTAAATATATAAGGAAGAAAATTTGACACTTAATCTATACTACCCATAAGCTAATGAGCTAATTTCTTTTACTTTTCAATAATGAACCTTAAACTATTTTACTGAAAACTACATATTCTTTAACCTCATTGTGTCCGCATTTTCCTGATGAAAGATTTAAATTAACTCTGTGGCGGAGTCCGGTATCTTTCCTGAAAGATTTCAATCGCCATTTCAATCGCCAAATGTTTTGAATGGAATTGGCGCAATTTTTCTGCTGCGACACCTCTAGAGTATTTTTGACAAATTGGCAACCCATAGATCACCATACACCACCTCTGAGAGCTGAATGAGAGCGATCAGTAGTCCCTAAGCATTGGCCATGGAGGGTCGCGGATCATTTTCTTCTGACCCCAACCAAGCACTTCAGCGCGGTCTTGAGTGCGGCGCCCACGCGTCTCGGATGATAGTGATACTTTTGTCAGTGATCCTTCTACTAGTAAGAAAAAAATTAGTAGTAAAAAGAGGTCCCTAACGACCAAAGAAATCAGTGAAACTTTGAAATTGTTGGAAGAATTCCACGATAGTGATAGCTATGGGAGCGAGTCTGATTACGAACGACGCTCAAGGCTTGGGATGGGCTGATGAAAGTGGTGATGAGGAACTGAATGATCCTACATATCGTCAGCAAGAAACTGATAGTAGTAGTGATGATAGTGATGCTTATCAAGCTGAAATAATTGATGATGAAGAAGACATTCTCCGAGGCAGAGGGTCCGTTCGCCGACGCCGCAGGCAACGGGGGAGGGTGGGATCCTCTTCCTCTCACAGTTCATCGGGGGGAAGGGGAAGCGGCCGTGGTGTTCGAACACATGGGTCGGCTGCGGCTACAGAAGATGATGGGTGGACTGATGGGCGTAATTTCGTTCCTCATGATTATGTTTTTGGTGGTTCAGCAGGAGTGACGCTAGATTTTGACCTCGACCCTAATATGAGTGAAGAATCCGATTATTTTCGGAAATTCATCGACGATGATATAGTGCAAGTCATGGTCGATGAAACCAATCGGTATCACTCGCTCCTCACACGTGACAGGCCTCCTGGTACATCGAAGATGAAGAAATGGGTAGATGTTTGTCTCCAAGAAATGATAGTGTTCCTGGCTCTCACGTTACTAATGCCTCATACATCGAAGCATGAGAGAGAGAGAGAGAGAGAGAGAGAGAGAGAGAGAGAGAGAGAGAGAGCTTTTCATTGAGTCGAGAAATGTGTTGGCATACATTGATGATATATATTTCAATTTCTTGGCATTTTACGGGTATAACTTGATGGGTATTGTTCACTTTCAATAACTTTTACTTTACATTACGGGTTTTCATATTACATTACGGGTCTTTCATAAATACTAATATTTTTCATAATGATAAGGGCAGAAATATAAGGCTTTCGATAACTTTTTTCCCGAGTATTACTTTTATATACTTTTTTTACATTTATGGGTATGTTTCATTTTCATTGCATTTTACGGGTAATAACACATGTAAATAACTTTATTGTATTATATTTGTTGTATACAAGTGCAAACTTTTAGAATTCATTATTTTGCGTGGTATTGTTTGTTAGCGTGTCATGTGAAAAGGCCCGCGCCCGGGCCAATTCTTTTCAGTCAGCTGTCTCCCCGCTCATCCATCTTATAGCACTTTATAATCAACTCGCTCTGGTAAGTACAAAAATTTTTTTTAATTTTTTTTTTTTGTTCCACGTTCATGTGCATGCTATTACCTTTCCATAGATATGTATTTTTCTCCAATTTGCAATAGTCAATTTTAGCCCGGTCTCAGATGTTACATAAGCGTATTTTAGCCCGGATTGTGAGGGTTAATAACAAAATTAAGACAGCACTGTTCTTGGATTCTTTGATCAATAAAAAACAACAAATTATATTTACCAAACTGATCATAATCTCCTTTGAGTGTTTCTCTCCAGTTGTGAGGGATTCCATAATCAAAGGCTGGTTTTGCATGACGTTCAAAACCCCCAATAATGAATTCCTGATTTCTTGTTAAGCAGAACATATGCGAATCATAGTCCCGAACAACAGGAAGACCATCCAATGCTTCCATGACAGGACTGAAAGTTTCAAAAATTTATATGTATATGGAATTTCTTGTTAAAGGAGTACGTTAAGCAATAAAAATGGTAATTCCAGGGTTTTTGTAGTACCATTTGTAAAATTAACAAGAAAAGACAAAACAACAAAATACTGCAGTTAATCCAAAACTTAATCAACTAATGGGAAAACCAGAAACATGGAATACACCCTTCAGTCTATAAAAATTTATTCATTCTCCATGCAAATTTTTATGGTATATCTGCAGGTGACATTGCTCAAAAGGAGACCCCTCTAAGTAACCAATTGGTTCTTAGCCACGTAAAATAAGTCTAATCCTTCGGGCCAGCCCTAGGAGAGCTGTTAATCAGCTCAGTGGTCTGGTAAAACTAAGCTATACTTTTTTTACTTATGCCTTTGCTTTTCATCCATTCCCTTTACTGACTTCACAGTTTGTTGTCCAACATCTTTAACATTACTTCAGTTCTAATTTAGGAATAATTCCAGAGGGTGAGCCCCATGAAGTTCTCAAAATTTGTCTCATTAAACTTCTTTCTATTACATGAATAAAAGTTTAAAAGATGAATGCTATGAAAGTGTACAGAATAAAAATAATGAAAATAAATATATTTATAGCAACAATAATCTATCCCACTCACAATGAATACAGTACAGGTACAGTGTGTTCATCAGTAATAAATGTAAATGGGAAAGGCAGGTTATTGTGTTTGAGGAAACTAAGTTACAGATACCATAAGAACCTCTAGGGGCATCTATAGGTGAAAAAAATTCAAATAAGGTAACTGAATCACAAATGAAAAAGTAAAACGCACAGTAAAAAATACACAATGACAATATAAGTAAAAATGAATGTAATTTATATGAGGCTGAAAAACTATAAAAGAAATTGATAAGTACAAGTGACACCATGCAGTACAACTACAGTAAAATAAACCATAAAGGCTAGAACCATCTACAAAAAGATAGGCATTAAACATACAAAAGTAACAGAACTTAAACTTTTAATAGATTTTAATCATTTCTCCTGTTACCTACATTCATTTAATGCGGTTAAATTTTGGTGCCAAAATAGTAGTTTGCATATATAAAACTGTAGCTTTTCCAGTAAGGCAATCTACTACATGATTATGGTTGGCTATAATCAGGTGCCTTGATGCTGGAAGAGGTGTGGTGGCTGAGTCTGTGTAGATAGTACTTTAATATCATATTTGTTCATTATTCATCTATTTATTTAAGCCATGTAATTTATATGTACATGTTAACATTCATATATACTAAAATGCATATTTAATTATTAAGCAATTACCCAAGGTGTTAGTTTGATTACTTACAGAATTTAAAAATCTTTACTGAAATTTCAGGTTTTTAAGAATTAACATGTACATAATTGCCACCACCTTATGCACTCTTCTCGGATATCAAAACCAAGCATAGTGATAATCGTGGTTTATCACTATCCCCTATTTTACTTTTAAGCACATTAAACTATATTTTTTCTGCAAATAAAAATGTCAAGACAATGAATACCAGTGGATGTGAAGTTTGTCTCTTATAACTTAAAAGTTCTAGCCCACTATGGTCCTCAGTCCTGTCTACATGTCTTCATGAGTTACTTTACAACTTTCATTTTCTTTTGTAGAATATCCACTCAATGTAAGTTTTCTCATTTCTTCTTTTTTCTTCTTCACCAACATTTAAGATACTTTGAGGGTAAAACATAACAATGTACAGAAAATCCTCATACATGCAAGAGAAAAGATCATCTACAGAAAAGACTGTAGAATCATAATAAAGGGAAACTTCTAATATTGAAAGCTTGTCAAAAATAACAAACAACTGAGAAATGGAAGATCTTGAAAGACACACTAACTCCACCAAGCACTAAGCATAAAAATCAAGAGCAAATCAGAGTAAAAAAAAATTGCAGGAGATCCTAACTTAAAACTTGCACATTAATGATTTAGAACTAACTGGCTCCAATTAACCTTTACTATTTAAAGAACTAAAATATACAATTGCGCAGGAAACCATACAGCACCTCCCTTCAGAAAACTGTGAAAGTATTTGTGTACAATAATTTCTTTGTTACATCTTGTCCTCAATGATGACACTAACACAAGGGGAGAAATAGGTGGCAAAAATCCTCTGCTGCCAAAGACAAAATTCCTCTAGACACAACAGGAAAATTCCTTTCGTCCAACAGTATAAGAACAAAAATAGACATGGATGGCTGCGTCGAGGGAAATTTCACTGAAAAGATTATTACAATTAGAAGTAAAAAACCACAACCGCAAAATCTGAGACTGCTGCAGAGAGCTGCAAACAGATCACCAGACACACATGAACCCCGGCGACTGGATACTAAGACCTGAGGATCCAAGAGCACGTGCAGGGCTGCTGTCTACTGCCAATCTTCTTTTTCTGTAAAAGGCTCATTTGTCTGGAATTCCACTTAGAAACAAGAAATGGGATATGGGTAATGGGTTCATCGTCAAATTACTACTACTGAATACCAAGATGCTAAGAATTAAATACTTACTATGTATGAAGGTAAAAATGCTCTGCTGGAAAAACTGGAACACGGACTTTTGGAGAACTCTGCTCTCCTACATTTCGAGCCCACTTGAAAAGAAATTGAGTGTTGAAAAAGTGTTATCATCTTCAGGTAATGATATAGTAATATTTCTACACTGGGATCTCAACAAACTCAACTCTGTCACTTATTAGATATATCTGAGTCCAGAAAAATAAAGATGTTTTTATTTGGTAAATTCAACAAAGACACAGTAGACACTGAAACAAATGGGACTAATACTTGCATGTCTAACTTTGTAAGCTGGTTTCAGTTGATTCCAAGGTAACTGACCCATCATGCTCTGCTCTGTACCCTCTCCTACTCACTTGTACACTGAGCACTGAGACTGTCCTCTATAACAAACTGTGATCTTTTATGTCTAGCGCAATTTCCTTATGGCAACCTGGCTGAGGTAATCTAGTGCATGTGTGTTTTTGTTGAAATATTCATTGGATACTGTATTGTGTTGCTTTGCAGCATTTTCTTTCATATGAATGTCACATTTGTTCAATAATGTATACCATGTTCATTTATATGAAATTAACTGCTCAATTCCTAGACCTTATAAAGGGAGCTCATTTTCAAAGATAATTGTCAGGACAAATTCACTGACTACACATCCATTCAAACCTTCTGTTTCCTTTCTTCAAGAATGAGCTTTCAGCTTCTATGACTTCCCTATGGGAAGTTTGAAAAGATAATTTCTTTCTTCCTCTCCTTAACAACATAAAACCATGCTGACAAGAAATGTTTAAATTCAAGCCTATTCAAGTACTGTATAGGAAAATAACTGTAACTTTTGCAATTTCTGTAAACAGTAATTGTATATGCCACAGCAAATTACATCAATAAGAAGTACAAGGTATTTGTTCTGAGTCTCCCTTTGTTTCAAATATTTTCTTATTGGAAAAACTTATGCATCAGATTTGTGAAAATCTCAAATTCTTAGCTGATTTCCTGTGTTCATAACAATTCTGTGTTGAGCAGAAAAAACTACCTTTATATGGAATTTAGCTATTATTTTTTTAGCCGAGGAAACAAAAGTAGTGTTATTCATAGGCATATTCAAAGGTGTTTTTACTATTTGCTATAAAAGCCTTATTAGATGAATTCAATATAGCATGTAACCTGGCCTAAAAAACTTTAAACATTCAAACTTAAAAATTACCCAATTCCTCATGTTTATCAATTTGAGCTGGTCTTAAAAAATTTAAAAAATATTCAACAGCACTACTTACCATTCCAGATGCATTTACAAAGTATTCACACTTAATTGGGCCCTCTGAAGTTAGGACTTCAGTGACACGAGGTACTATCTGCGAGTGAGGTACTTCATCTGTAATGATCCTTTTTACAGTGCAACCTTCAAAATATTTTGCTCCTGAAAGGGAAGATAGTTATCAGCTTTATCGAAATAACATGCTTATGAATACCACAAACATATGAAAATGTTTTTCACAACTGACTTTTAATCACTAAAATTATACCTTGAGCATGGATGCTAGCAAAAATGAACGACTATGTGCATATTTCATAACGAATAACAGGTACTACTATTTTTTAATTTTTCATTTAAAAAAATATTAATTCCCAGATTTTCTGAGTTCTCCAATAAAATATAAAAGTCAACGTAAAAAAATATTTGGAGGAAATAGTCATCAAATCACATCCTAACAATTTTCATCATCAGAATAGCAAAATGTTAAAAATTAACTTGTAAATTACTAATGATCTAGGCATGGTAAACAAAATTATGGGGCAATTTTTACAATCCTACACTAGCTTTTACATTTTTACCTTCAAAATACCTCGAGATCTGAAGCACTTAACATATAGGAACATTTTCTACACTGAAAGGCACCACCTGTTCAGGTATCGTTTCAGTGCAAGAAAATTAGGTTCCTTAAAATACTGTGTACACTTTCTGCCATTCAATGACAATGTTGTCTGAATAAAGCATAAATGCAATGGCTTTACTTTGTTAAGACTGGTTATGACTCTTCCATACCTGATTTGCAATTTGTGCAAATTTTATTCTTCACACTGAAAACTGAAAGCATGCTACAAAAAGGAGCTATCTCTGTTTTGGTTAGTTATAAACCTTATGTTTAACATTACAGTCTATTCTCTTACTAAATACATTTATTTTACTGCTGTCAAATACACCTAAATATATTCTCTTCATAGAGTAACATAGCGTAACATATCACTCTCAATCATAAAGATTGTTTACCTTGTCTCTGAGCAAGAGAGGCAAGAGTGCAACAGACTGCATATGGATCAGCAACAGCATCATCGGGGACCCATACACCACCTTCCAAGTCATCAGTATACAAGTTAGGATGGAGCCTTTTAATTTCATGGCGATCTAACCACTGGAATATGGCAAAAAATTTGCATTATTATATTTTCCAATGTTCTACAGTAGACATAAATAAATCTAAGCAATTTTTTGTTCCACAGATACAAACTAATGCTTCACATAATATGATAAATCATATTATGTTTCATCTGCCTTGTTTAATACTGTAGCAAATGAGGCTGACCAATGAAGGGAGAGTCACTACTTTCAAAATATAGTCCAAGGTTTACAAAGTGTGATCGAAAAAGAAACCACAAGCAACATGGCAAGGTTTGTATCCAAGAAATTCATTTTAGGTACAGTCTATTGTGAGTGTATTCATACTGCCATTCATTATGAAATAGGACTTTCTTAATTCATTCAACACATGAATTCTCAGACACCTCACATTAACTGAAGAAAAAGAACTGCTGTGTCCAGTAGGTAGGCATATGCACATAAGGTCCTTCAGGTTACTAACAGTTAATTAAATCAGTGTGTGTATGTCTGCTGACTGGTTAATGACTCCAGCTCCAGGGACTTCCAGACTGTTGAACCTGCAAGATAGCATGTTTATTTCCATATTCTTATTCTATATCATATTATTCCAGTGATTCCTGCCTCGTTATTTGATATCATAATCATTGCATTTTGTGATGATAAGATTCTGTCATCATCAATGGGTTTTGTGAGCACCTCTAGAAGATTTTCCCAGGGAGGAGGTAGTTTTACTAGCTTCTGTAAGCACTTCCACTCCCTTCTGCTCAACAGTGCTACAGTCTTCAGTTTCTTTGGATAGTGAAGATTATTGTTTTGAAATGGCTTTAGAATTATCACAGTTTAGAGTGTAAGAAATATTTAGCTTGACTAGCAACAAATTGTTAGACAGCTTTTGGTTTTCAAGTTAAATGACTAATCATCTTCAACTACAGTATCTGATTCTTGTACATTTTACTACTGTTAAATGCAAGTGTAGTATACTGTAATGCTTAAGAAATATTTATTATTTTATGTATCTTTTAAGACTAGCTTCTTGTCCTTTCTTGAGTGTACTTTTTATTTTCCAAATCTGAGTTTTTGGGCTTAACAAAATTTGTTTACATATACCCTGACAGTAAAATACTAAATAAAGTATAATGCTTAGAATTAAATACAGTACTGTATTATTTCTTCTGCCATTTCAGAGCAGATTTTTGTCCTTAGTCTTTTTGTGAAGAAAATGTTTTCTATGGCGTGCAAAGGTCTGAGAGGAAGGTATGAGGTGTAAGTTAGTTGACTGGGATCCACTGCATAGAAGAAAGGCCATTATAATTAATATATACACAATACAATATGAACAAAAAATTAAGAAACACCAACACCAATGGCAGCATGGGAATGGCTTTAGCTGATTACCACATGTAAACAAATTAAGAATACTGCTGAAAGAGAAAACCTAGTGGAAATAAAAAGGAAACACCATGATGACTGAGAAAAACTGTGTAAATCCTGGGAAGCACAGCTTACATAAAATCTGTGTTGGTTGACAGGTAGTGGACTGTGAGTTGGGCATGTGCAGTAGTTTTTTCTTACAGCTCTCTAAGTTAGTGTGACTGGGATTGTTCCACCCAGCATGAAGGCTAATTATGATTAATGAGTTTTTTATAATACTTGCTGATAATAAAATCTTGTAATTAACTAAACACAGAATTCTAATATAAGATAATTCTATCTTTTGCTAGGAATATCCCTTGCCTGATAGGGAGGTATTTCTAGTATGCCACAGTGACTAACCATAATATGCACCATTGTATCTCTTTTCACTCCATGTAGTTCATATACCAGTTGTTTACCATATAAATCACATTTTTAAGACTCCTATATCAGATTTGTTATTCATATATTCATGAAAAGAAACAGTCTCATCATAATGAAAGCATAATTCAGAATTAGAATAAGGTGTACCTGTATAGCATATCCTGAAATTTAAAACACAACTTTACCATCTGAAAACTACATCAAAATGTGATGAAAACCACTACTGCCAACTATAAATAAGCTTACCTCACACTCTAAACCAGAAGGTTTTGTATACGCAAGTCTTCTTTTCAGTGCAATAGTTCTGTCTCTTGTTCTGGCCAAGTTCAGACTGCCACACTGTTTAAAATCTGTAAAATGAGACATTAAATGACTGCAGAAGTGTGGATAGCTTTTCACATCACCTGTATGAACAAATCACTACCTAGTCTCATTCTTCATCAAGGTGAAAAATGCAAGTCAAAATCTTGTTTAGCTAATGGAAAATTTACATATCAGCAATTTAACTGGGGATATTATCCCTGGGGAATATTAATTATAAGAAATGAGCATTAATGAAACTACATGAAACAAATTACCAAAAAAATTTGAGAATAAAATATCTTTTTCTTGTGTTAAACCTTGGAACATGGTTAGAATAGAGAATATACAATTTAGGCTGAAGGCCAAATGCTGGGACCTATGAGGTCATTCAGTGCTGAGACAGAAATTGACAGTAAAATGATTTGAAAGGTCTAACAGGATTCACCCTAGGTTTTTCCTAGTTATCGTGCTATTTCATTTATTTCATTTTTATATGCTTTTTTACATTCAACAATATTCTGAAATATTTCACACATGAATATTTTATACCCATTTCAATGTGTTGTGTCAAGTAAGTTTTGCTTCTGGCAACTTTTTGCTTTTATTAGGTGAGTTCTCATCCCTGAAATTACTTGCAGAGTAATTTTTGCTGTCAACTTCATCATATTTTCTATAACTACTGTACATTGCACCTTCCCAACACAGTAAAAGCTTTCTATACAGACAGAATTGCTCTCCAATGAAAATGAAGATCTTATTAATTAGCATACTGCAAAACCAAAGAAATCTAAACTTAAGAATGACAATGATTTAATAAGGTGAATAATGTGAACAAGGGCAATCACAGCAAAAAAATCCAGGCATTCACACCAACAATAAAATGCTGGGAAGACATACATGTATACATGTTAAGGAAAAAATTAGTAGCTTCAGTCTAGAATCCAGTCACACAGGTGCAGTCCTGCCAGCTGATTATCATTTCCTTTCTTTTAGTCAAGGACCGAAATGCCTATTACTATTCTAAACAGCAGAAACATGGGCATTACCAAGGAAGAGGACGATTTTGAAAAAATGGGACCACAGAATTATAACATTCATGGCCAGAGTATGGCAGCAATATCATATTACAAATGAGGAACTGGTGGAGAGATATGGTAACAAGATGCTGGAAGAAAGACCAAGATCTTAAAGACTGAGATTGTTTGAACTGATAATGAGAAAGAATGAGAGACAGTTTGTTAAAAAGGCAGTAGATGACCAGTAGGAAGGCCCAGGAAATCTTGGAGTAACAGGACAGGTGTAGACCTAAAAGCCCTAATGGGCATTCACACAGAAAGATCACAAGACAGAGAAAAGTAGAGAATTCATTTTGGCTTTAACCCCATAAAGGGAAAAGCTGATGTAAAAATATTTATGGTGCCACTGATGATGAAATGCTAAGATTAAAGCCCCATAAAGGGAAAAGCTGACATAAAAATATTTATGGTACCAATGATGATGAAATGCTAAGGATTATTTCATAACCTAAAAAGGGGTTAAATTACAAGTACGTAATGGGTCTGCAGTTGACTGTGAAGAATAAGATACTCTTGCTTGTTTACATGCGTGAGTCAATTCTTTAGTGGTGAGCTGCCATAGGTGAAACAGAACAAAATTGTATTCACATCATTAATCATTTGGCTTTATGGGGAATGGCCAGATTAGGATGTAAAATTTTTGCCTATTGTGATATAACTATACATATCTATACCATAACAAGAATAAAGGACATCATACACATTAATTTAAGTCTCCAAAAAAGCATTAAGAGCCCATTTCATTTTTAGTGCATTTTAAGAACTGAATTTCTAATCTTATACTAACTGCTCTGCATAAACTGAACTAATATGGAATGAGGACTTTAAGTAGATCTTCAAACATCTAAAATGAAATCTTAATGAAAAATCCTAAGTTTACAAGCTGCAAAAACTTAATTTCATCTTCACCATCACCAAAAAATGTCAATTTCAACTTTTTAGATATGGAAAAAATTTTTTATTCATCATTCAGACAGATCTTGGCCTATTGTATGTGAAATTTTAACATAATTGTAGAAGGACAATGGGGTAGCAACAGTTTTAAAGTTGTAGAGGCCTGACTGTGGGCTAATTCTGATGAGAGTTTCAAGGCAACTAAACTACTTCATTTGATGTCATCTAGTACTGATGGAAAAAATGTACCATTAGTTAGCGTGTATGTTACCTCTTTAATAAAGTGTAGTAACTTTTTGTAACAAGCAACATATTGTACTGACCCAATACAGTACTGGTAATATGCTCCAGTTTGAGGAAAGCTGGTCATACATCACCCATAACAAAACTATCATGAATTTGGACAAATTTATTAATGAACACAAAAATGAAAGCTGCAAGAAATTTTTCAAAAAATTTTGTTTCATTTCCAATTTCCATTGCATTTTTACTGGCCAGCCTCTTTGAAAAAACAGTAAGGTAGTAGTGATAATTAAAAGTAAATAGTAATGAATACATGTTATATCTTCAGTAATCTAATCTTTACCTAAATTGTAACCCTGTTCTTGCAAAGTCTTTATAAGATTAACAGAGTAGGTGACAAAATGTCTTTCTGATGATGGCTTGAATAACCCCAGGACACCAGAACCATTATGTGAAGTACCTGAACCTATCCTGGAATATAAAAATGAATGTAAATATTAAAGAGCACTTAAATAAAATGACAAATTCCAAAATGTAAATAATTAGGAATGAAATATCAAGGACTTGAACATCAACTTTGATGTTCAAGTTCTTTTTTACTTATAAGCTAGTTGGTGTTTCTGGATTAAAATACCATTTCATATGTGACTGAATGATAAGCATCTAAGCATAGGTTACTTTAGATTACAAATTACATGGTATTACTGTTAGCTGCAGAAGCCTTTTATGTGTCAGTGTAGGATACATCACAGGATCTCTGATTTTCTTCAGAAGGCCCGACCACCAAAGCATCTGATAGGTTGAAGGGCTAATGTAATATTCATAAAATTCTTTTCTTTTAAGTCTCTTCCAAAATAGGAGTCTTAACATTTAAAAAGAAAAAATATCCTATTCTAGTATTTCCTAACGTATTAAATAAGACTTAAATTGCAAACTTTCTCTGCCAATGGATTATCTTAGTAATAGCAAAACAAGGTTTTGTAGTCATTTAAAAAAACATTATGGCTAGAATTCATTATTTGTCTGAGTAGTTAGGATGTGACTACTCTACACAAAATTTTATACATACAATAAAATAACAAAATCTGGTTTTTTATATTGTTTGCACACTAATTAAGACACTTATATCTAGCAAGAACAGCACCTTTTGGAAGTAGAAGATTGGTTCATTTTCTTCTGAAACACCTGCCTAATTATAAATCAACATCAATCTGAGTAACTGCTGAAAGATCCAGGTTTTGTGAATTTCCAGAGGCATTATTCTGTTTTAGAAACCAAAGATACAAAGATACTAAGAGATAAGAGATTAAGATAAAGAAAAACTAAGGTAAAGAGGCAAAATTTAAGAACAAATTCAGAATAAGTTTGGTATTGCATTTTCAGTTAATATTTAAGTATTAAGGTAAAAGAACAATAAACATAAGGTCTAAAACTTACATACAAAATTACTTTTGCTACAATATTATAGTAACCAACTAAAGAAAACATGAAGGACTCAGAAAACATTTTTTGAGTGCCTTTAAATGAAACTTTAATATCCATGTTATCATTATCAATAACTTCACTATATGATAATCAAGCATAAGACTTTTGTCTTAAAATTATATCACAGCTAACACATTACAATACTTGGCAAAGATTTGGATCTTTTGAAGACTGGGGGGGAGGGGGTGCTTCAACCAATTATTCTAGATTTTTTTAGTTTTATTTTACTGCTTACTCATGCTGGTCCAAAACTACGACATCAGTCCACCCATCACGTGTTAAATGGTAGGCTATGCTGTTCCCCACAACACCAGCACCACAAATTACCACCTAAATAAAAAAAAATAAGCATTGTAAAACAAAATTAAATATAATTCCAAAAAGAAATTTTGCCTTAAATATTGTTTAATATGTACTTAGAAATCTAACTTATTATAATTTTTGTTTCATAATTCACGTACATGTACTGTTTACTGTTGTTCAAAGTACCAGTAGACCATCCAAAATGAATTACTGCTACTTCTGCAGTAATGAGACAATCAGCAGTGGTTAAGGAAAATGACATGTGAATTATCATATGAGGTATACCCGAGTTCAGTGCCAAGCGGCTTGCCTGGGGCAGCTGGGGGCACTCAACATCACCTTCTTTCTGATATGTTAGCATAATTGACTTGAATGTCTGTGACACTATTTGTGGGAACTGGGGAATCTCCTGTCACATTTACCGGGTAGTTAGTCATATTCCCCTAACGACCTTATAATAAACATCCTCAAACTATGGGCTGTGTCAAAGCCTCAATATCATGGCCTTTCACAACACAGGTATCAGTTCCTTGCTTAAGGTACAGTAGTGTACAATGACGCAAACTTTGCTCTGCTTGTTGGTGTTTTTAACTTATATTCTTTCGTTGGAGTCATTTGTTATTAATTAAACAAGTTTATCTATGTATATTATGTAACTTACCACTTCCTAATTAACTGCTTATCTATCATGAGCTGTATGTGTTATAATCTGCTTTTTATTGTATATTATACTGTTCTAATCACCTCTTCTTTACTTCTTCACATATGGGCATTCCACTATGTAGAAGCTTGCAAAGCAATTTCAAGGCCATACAGCTCATTCTAGAGTGTAAGCCAAATAATAATAATAATAATAATAATAATAATAAGGGAGGCGACCTTCTCTGAGGGCTGTAGAAACAGCCATTATTTTCAATAATAATAATAATAATAATAATAAATATTTGTATTTCCTATTCTTAAGAGTCCCTTTCCCCATATCTTTATAAAAGTAATTTTACAAACAGAGACCACCATTTCAGGTTTTTCAGCATTGGGTTAAGAGGGATAAACGTTACTCTACCTCTAGTCACCATTTCTACACCAAGCAACCTGAGACATAAACATCACAATAAACTCTTGGGTTGGTTTTGAAGTTTACAACTTTCCTTCAATTAATGTCTTGGGTTCTCTACCGGCCATAGTGACTTCTCCCTAGGATCCCATACTAACTCCACTTCCCATGAAGTATGCTAAAAATGAGGAACACAGATTTTCTCTTCTGATAACAACTGTTAAAACTCCTGACTCACAAGCCCTTTACCCCCAATTTACACTGGACTCTAACAAGTCACAGGCATATGACTATGCTGGTATTGTATTAGATTAATTCCAAGATAACACACACTTTTCCAGGGTTCTGATGCAAAACAATCTTAATTCAAGGAGCCCACCAAGTGTGATCTCTTTCTAGTTCTCTGTAGTTCCATGAAATCTCCATATGCACCAAATAGAAGGATATCAATGTAAGAATAGCCTGCCAAAACAGCTTTTATTCTAATATGTGTTCAGGCTAATAGAGCAAAATGCATTCTTATTCTGCTACAACTATAATACTTCTGTAGTCGGCACACCTTTCATTTTCTAAAATTCATCAAGAAGACACAATAACAGGGATGTTTAAATAATATCTCAGAAATATTTGCTCCTCCCTATCAAAAATTTACTTGGAATAATGGGAAAGGGCTTTAAAGACATACACTAAAACTGAGTCCACTTCCTCAGATTAGCACTAAAAACCAGGAAGGCTGGAAAGCCAAAAATTAATTACAACAAAATCAGCAGGACCCCAAGAGCAATTTGTTTTTTATTTAGCCAATATTGGCCAACCTCAAATGTTATACAACAGGTTATGGTACAAGCAAGCATCAAGAAGACAAACTTTAGTCTGTGTAAACTTCACTTTCACCAAGTGCAGAGTATGGTAGTTATCAATGAAGGTGGTGTCCGTACAATTTCCCAACTTCTACCTCAGGGATTTCACTCATTACCACTGTTAATAAGTCCTGCAGCTGTACCTCTATTCCATACCAAACAGGACTTCATATCATTTCACCTTCAGGGATTTCTACTCTACACACTCTGTGACACTCCAGGTGGGTATTCACATCTCCACTCTAATACCAGTCTCCAGACTAGGGTGAACAAATCTTGCTAATCTTGGATCCTCCACCAACTTCAGTATAGAACAATACCAAGTGCCTGAGGCAGTCAGCTCATAGCCCACTTTTGGGATCTTACTCATTTTGACAACGCCATCTAACAAGCCATCTAATACAGCTCTCTGGGTGGGTTTCATTTCTTCCCTCTAACCCCACAATTCAGTTCTCAGTGAAACAGACCTTACGAATCTTTGCTTGTCTAATTGTTTCAGGTTAACATCAGGAATACCATTACTCATCACTACAGGTGAACAGGCAAAGACAGGCATGGCTGACCAAATATAGTTCAGTCGGTACAAGAAAAGTACCTACTTGAAAAGTAAGGTACCATAAGGGAACAGTTACTACAATAAACAATCCTGGCAAGTACAGTATAGTTCTTTCTTATAGTGACAACAAAACAGCAATGCTACTTTCTATTTCACATGCCTTTATCAAAGTAAATATTTAACTCTAATATGGGAGAGACTTGTATCTTTACACATGCAAAATATTTATGAAAAGCAATCAGAGACAGTGCTATGCCACCTTGAAAGTAGTGCACACACTCACTGATGTACTGAAAATCCTGGATATGCACCATATGAGGACCATTCATCACCCTGCTGGTATTAAAAATATTCTCCTTTTAGGTAAATTCTTGAAGGTAGCTCACCATCCTTAGTGTGAAAGTATCATGTTTAAAAAGCAATAGTTTGTATTTTACATTACAGTTCTTTCCAACGTAAAACAGGAAAAGAGAACACATTTGCTATTAATTAAACCTGAAATACATTCACCTATACCTTAGAAAGAAACTTGACATAATAGGAAATGACACTGTTGATTTTAGTGTGCTAAATTATTTCAGACTAATTTAATTACCGTACTTTCTTCAATTCAAAAATACTGTACAAAAAATTGTACCTGAGCTTGGGTGGGGAGTGAAAACACAGATCTAACACTTGTGGCCAGAGGTGTTGTAAATTTATATGCATTCTTCGCCGGGGAGGTAGATATTTGACCTTTCAATCTTGGCAAACCAGGTTCACCGGATACTTTTTGAAGCATCCGGTTCCCAGAAAGACACCTTTTGAGCATTTTGAATGCTTCATAAAGTTCTGCAACCTGTAAAGATAATTTATTAGAAAAAATTACATAAAATCCATGCTTAAATAAATTTTTCCACAAAATAACATCTAAATCTATACTTTTCATGTGCTATCATCTGGTTTGAAATAAAACATTTAAAATTAGAAGTAAACCAAAACTAAGGATATCTAGTTAAAAAAGTATGGGTTAAAATATGGGAAGGTAGGAATATGTATTTTCTCAGACATCTTTTTCATTACTGTTCTATTCAGAACTTCCCTCTTCAAGTTCATGAATATGCTCTTCACCTAAAGACAAAAAAAAAAAAAAATTAAAGAATTTTGTTTAGAACACCCCAGACATTGCCAACTAGCAACCCTTACTCACAGAGAGAAGTTTTCCACAGGAAAAAATATATATTACAAAAGTTGGCCCAATTGGTCAATTAGCTAAAAAAAAAAAAAATTTGAAAGATGGTTTATCTGGCTCAGTCCAGATCCATTATGGTGCTCCTCTACCATCTGGCAATCATTTTGCAGTTGCCTGGGACAAGCCTCTTAACATCCAAGATTCTGATAAAATCAACCGAAATTGGGCTGCTTGGGGAGCTTTATAGAAATGTCTACTACTAGTCATGCTAGCAGACCATCAGTAGAGGATAGCTTGTCGCCAATTCATAGTTGCACCTATTCTATGAACAAATGATGAAACCAGTCAACTAGCTTTCCTTACTGATGTATTTTTGGTAAATAATATCGAGTAGGACGACAACATGAACCATGTATACTATTTTGCATACAGTTTATCTTATGGTCAATGCACTTTAAACCAATCCAGATAGCATAATTAACTCGTTTTTTGGCTCACTGCGGACCTAGGGTATAAGCTATCTCAGAAATGTCTTTATAGAACAAAGGGGCAAGGGCCTCAGTAGTTAGGTCAACGAACTATACCCTAGGTAAGATTAGATTAGGATGTATTAAGTTTTATGGGAAGTTTTGGCAAAAACCATACTTATATCCCCCAGTTTGCAGTGGTTGGTTTTTTTTATCCACCCTCACCAGCGTTTCCCACAAGGGTCCCCAAAATTTTTATAACAGACTACACAAATGAGGGTAGAACTATATAGTAGCTCCGCGCGGGCGAATGCCTTCCAACTTAACTTTTTCTACAGTTTTTTGATTGGTAATTATGAATTTACTTTTAATTTTTGGCGCTCGACTGTAATTAACCTGTAATTAACCCCTGAAGTCCACCCAACAAGGGGTTTCCATACCCGATCTTCACAAGATTGCAGTTCATATTCCGTCCGGCAAGTGTAATAACTTGTTAACGTATGGGTACCCAACCCCTCCCAGGCCAGTACTAAACACGGCGAAGGGGCATTCCATTTGGCCGACAATAAACAGATGCACCGCCAGTATCAGAACCCCTAGAAGTGTAGAAAAAACCAGTTGAAAAGGTAAAACCGGGCGCAGAGCTAATATATAGAATTACCCAAATGAGTACGAGGCAACTGCATTCTACCCGACTAAGTCTTTAAAATATGGTTCATTTATCTGTCCAGAATTTAAAGTACCACTGACACTGCCTTCTGACCATACTGCCATTTGGAGGCCTGTCCAAATGATAATCATAGGTCTATGACTTACGTTCCTTGATCCCTGAAGATAACTTTCACTAACTGTGATGCTACACAGCTAGAGCTGAGTGTCAAAATGTAACTCAAATCGAACAGTGGTGTCTGCTTCATGTCCTCAACATTTCTCAAGCTTTTATTTTTTTGTAATTACAAAACGGCGTAGACTGGCACAGGACTACCTACCTAGGCTAGTCTATTTTAGGGTTCATCCTCGACTCAAGACCAGGAGACTCGTGGGCTATTTCTCTTGAAATAATAGGCCAAATGCCTGTCTCACCAATTTACCATGCCATTGCCATTATCAACAAGAGAAAGACGAAACGATTTAATAATTTAACTAAACCTCGAAGAGACCAACGTAGTTCCTCAGTCACTATTGTACGTAAAAACAGAAAATGTCCGGAAAGTTACGGAACGTTTGTAAACAAATGTCTTCTTCTTCATCATTATACTTCTGCAGAAATGAAACCAATAAAAACAAAAACAAAAAACATATACACATGAACCGTACGTTATCAACTACTGTAAGTTAAGGCGTCTTAGGTCCTTGGCCAAACAAAAAAATTATTAATCCATTCAAATCATATGAGGACTCACTATTATGTACACACATATTAAAACACATCCATGCTCCCCACCTTTCACTGACGTTCATAATTGTTACAACGAATTTATAAAATAAACACAAATTTTCCATTGGATAATATCTTAAAACAACTGCTTGTGAAAAATCCATTAAAATGACCAAGCTATGTTCTAAAATAAAATAATCGCCGTACAAAAGTGCATAAAATTAGGTTCAGAGACTAAATTTAATTATTTTTATTAGTTCCTTAATTTAATTCTGGTTGTAGCGTGTTTAGTAGCTTGAGTTTATATAAAAATGTTATGAAGTATTTGTTCTTCTTTCCTGAATATCTTTTACTTAGCGTTTTCTTTGCAGATTGTTCAAAGTACAATACACTGGCAATTCTTCAAATTTCACTTTTGAATATTTCTTTTCATTTTACCTTTTTTTTTTTTTTTTACAATTTACAGGTAAGCATAGGATATCCCACTACAGTGTATACTTTAAACGGAGTTGAATTAATTATCTTAAATTCATATAAATATAAATTTACCCTCCTATATCTAATTGTCACATATCCCATCACCGTCTCCAATTTCCTATTTTTACACTAAGTCACCTCCATGCTCCAACAGCAGGTTTAAAGGCCCCTGGACACTTGATTTAATTTTTCCTTCACCTTTTGACACGTTTTTATCATTCTGCATTATAGAAGAGTTTTTCTTCCCTGTAGCAGATAAATAATATTGGTAGGGCAGTAACTGTACTGTACATTGCATCTGTCAGTTTACGGCCTAAAATTCCCTTGTGAGCTGGAATCCACTGTAGTTTTACATGATTATAATTATCTGCTATTCACGACAATAAGTATCTCCTGTATATTGTAAACAAATTGCTTAAATCTTTATACATTCAGTTTTTATCGTCGAAAGAGAGGTCTGCAAGCCTGTTAATATTTCTCCTTCTCTGACACATATAATTGCCGTCTGTCCACTTCAGTGGATGAAGAACAGAGCATAATGCAACATTCAGAAGAGCTGCAGATGGATTTACTCTAAAACTAAAGCAAATAAATTAGTACTCAGAATGTGGATGAGTTTAATCTAACGCTGCAGTAAAACTCAAGGCTAGGAATAACACAGGCTGCAGTACCAGACCAATTATTATCCGTGCTCATTTCTTTTTGAGGTCCATCCATTTAGAGAACTATTAATTGCGAAAATTAAATTCTCTCGTCTTAACGAGCTCTTAAAGAAACTTAGAGAACTGGGCTCTTCTCGAAAAATGGTATCCATTGGGTCATAATCAACTTTTATGAAAACGCTGCCGATTGACATATCTGGGAAATGCCATTCCTTCTTGAATGCGTGCTTGACTTTACATTTCACAATTAATTACGTCTTACATACTTTATATATATATATATATATATATATATATATATATATATATATATATATATATATATATATATATATATATATATGTGTGTGTGTGTGTGTGTGTGTGTGTGTGTGTGTGTGTGTATTATATAATTTTTACGGTTCTCCACGATTAATTACGTTAATTAGATAATTACTAGGATAAGCCTTGAATTGCACGCACGGCGGACACCCATGAATACCAAATAATACATATAAGAATAATGGTAGGTCGCCAGTTGAAAGCTTTGGTCAATACAAGATACTACTTTATTGCACACAACATAAGCAATTCAATCAAAAGAATATTGATTTAGCTCTTAATAAAGAAAGTTACTGGGAGACTCAACGCACCACAAAATACATTACTGCTAAAATCTATACCACAACGGAATTTATATCCCCTTGAGGGACTCCTTTGCAGTTACTGATTTCTGGAAATGATGCATGTTGACTAGCCTGCCGCAATAAGGCAGGAGTCTTCCAAGCAAGATGGTTGGAAGGAATGAGAGGCTGGACAATATAACACGTGCCTGGCAACAGAATGATCCAGGTAAGGCTTCGTGATAGATAGATTAATTCCTCAGCATTACTGACACATGGGAGGAGTGAGTAATGTCTTCACTACTACGACAAGAGACAATTAATTCATTTACTTATCACACAGAGATCACAGAAGCAGTAACAACGGGTTCTTTAAAGAGCACTTAATGGGGAAAAAATCGGTGAAAAGAAAGTTAGAAATTCAGAAGTACACCATGGACGATTCTGTGCAAGTACACATTGCAACAGTAGCAGGTTAGGGGCTTGTCTTCATTAACAACGTTTGGCAGCTTGTCGCCAAGGTCGCTTGTGACCTAAGTTCCAGTTTCTGGCACGTGTACCTCGACAAAGACAAAGGGCACGTTTGGGCGTGTAGAAGCAAGAGTCTGACTCAAACTAGAGCTGGGCTAAGACTGCAGGGCATCCGGCTGGAAGGAAGCTGTTTCTCCCATAGCCTCTGGACTGACGCTACTGTCTTCAAAACAAGGTCTCCAACGACTTTCTGAAACATTCGAGATACCAGCAAACAAAAGGCACAGAGGGAGGTTTATCAAGGTAGACCTTCTGGTAAGGGGGAATAGCTACCACTGAATCTGGGAATTCTCTGTGGTGAACTCTAATCTAGCTACCTGGTTTGACCCTTTTCGAAAACTGTCCCCAAAAGTTCAATTTGACTCTGGCCCTGGTTGTCTATGGTATGCCCCCTACTCGATGGATGGGAGTTTGACCCCTATTTTGGCTAAGCATAGAGACAGCACCGGTGAGTACTTATTATTATTATTATATATATATATATATATATATATATATATATATATATATATATATATATATATATATATATATATATATATATATATATATATATATATATATATATATATATATATATATATATATATATTACAGTTGTGACACGGGTTAGTTGCTGTAATGCAATATAAATGAAGATAAGCCTTGAATAACACTCACCGTGGACAGCTGTAAACACCATAAAACACATGAACAGACAAAATCACATATAAGATTAATGGTAGGTCGCCAATTGAAAGTTCTACTCAATATAAAATTCTACTTTATTGCACACAAGTTAT
>NC_089794.1:41125628-41185628 GCF_040412425.1 Macrobrachium rosenbergii
GTTATTTATCATAAATTTAATAGTCTTGGATTCTTGACTTCAAATTGTAAGGACCATTCGAGAAAAAATTTAAAACTAAAATTTAAACTAATTTGACTCCTTTAAACTGACTTTTAATACTAAAAATTAAAATGTTTAATCTAAATTCAACATTTGGATTTTTAGTTTTAAAAGTCACTTGAAAGCAGTTAAATTAAATATTAGAAATTTAAGTCTTAGAATCTTGACTCGAAATTGTAAGAATCTTTCGAGAAGTGACTTTTCACACTAAAAATATATAAGTTTCATTTGAATGTTTAGTTTTGAAAGTCCACTTTAAAACAATTTTGAAAATGTTGTCGTACTGGAGAGTTCGCTGGTACTTTCTATAGCGTTTTGCTTCCTGTGACTCTGTGTTGGTTGGAACTGTTTCTATATTTCCCTGATGTTGATAATAAGATACTGTTGATATTTTTTTTATACTTGTGCTTATTTTTGTCGAAAGCACAATGTATACTTAATAACTTTGAAGACGTAAGTATTCAAGTATGAATTTTGAAGTTGTAAGTATTCAAGTATAAATTTTGTAGACGAAAGTATTCAAGCATGAACTCTGACGATGCAAGTAGTCAAGCATGAACTTTGAAGGCGCAAGTATTCAAGTATGAACTTTGAAGACGTAAGTATTCAAGTATGAACTCTGAAGACGAAAGTGTTCAAGTTTCAACTCCGAAGACGTAAGTGTTCAGGTATGAACTCTGAAGACGTAAGTATTCAAGTATGAACTTTGAAGACGCAAGTATTCAAGTATGAACTCTGAAGACGTAAGTGTTCAAGTATGAACTTTGAAGACGTAAGTGTTCAAGTATGAACTCTGAAGACGTAAGTATTCAAGTATGAACTTTGAAGACGTAAGTATTCAAGTATGAACTCTGAAGACGTAAGTATTCAAGTATGAACTCTGAAGACGCAAGCTAATCAGATATGAACTCTGAAGACATAAGTATTCAAGTATGAACTCTGAAGACGTAAGTATTCAATTATGAACTCTGAAGACGTAAGTATTCAAGTATGAACTTTGAAGACGTAAGTATTCAAGTATGAACTCTGAAGACGCAAGTATTCAGATATGAACTCTGAAGACATAAGTATTCAAGTATGAACTTTGAAGACGTAAGTGTTCAAGTATGAATTTTGAAGACGTAAGTATTCAGGTATGAACTGTGAAGACGTAATTATTCACGTATGAACTCTGAAGTTGTAAGTATTCAAGTATAAACTTTGAAGAAGCAAATATTCAAGTGTAAATTTTGTAGATGTAAGTATTCAAGTATGAACCATATGCTTAGGTATTCAGCTATAAACTAAATAACTGAAGAATAAAAGGGCCCACCCAATAGACCAAAAGGGTGAGTTTTAGATTCATCTAGATGAATCAACTCCAAGTAACTATAGATGACTGTCCCTGTCCTCATAAATGCTTTGATATTTGCTGGAATTATTCTTTGTTTACAAAGAGTGTAGTTCATCGAACCTTGCAAATATTTTTGTAGTGCAATGCACAGAGTTTAAAGTAAATAACATATATCTCTTCGCATTTTTACATTGAACTTTAAAACCAAGTTCAAATAAATTTATTTGTATAGTATTTCAAATATATAACTTTTTCTTTATTTGCAATTCTGAAAAAGCTACGAGTAGAGAAAGTGAAACCTTCAATGAAATTATTCTTTCTATTCACAATTTTGAAAACTATAATTCAAGTGAAACCTTTAAGAAATAAAATGCTTCAGACATTCTTGTAATATAGAACCTTTCTCTTATTATTATTACAGTTAATGATGATGAAGTTAATTACTGAATCAGATTAATTTCCACCGGCACGTACATATGGCGAAAACGATTAAAAGCACGACTCAGATAACCTGTTTTTTTTCATATTCGTGCTTTCTCTCCTCTTTACCTCATTGATATGCGCATGCGCAGTGCTCTTTTGAGTTCTAGTTTCGGCTAATCAATCAATTCAGACTAGTAGATGAAACTTTAACAACTCATTCTACCCTGCACTAGACTTTTATTATACCCGAGACGTTGAACAGGTAAAGGGAGTTTGTCTGTAAACACGAATTCTACTCTCTATATTATATAACGTATATATATCGTTCGTCTTTGTACCGAAGCTCTGTGAATTTTCTTATCAATGAAAACAAAAAATCAAATTTTCTCTTTCAGGACCAAGTACAGTTGAAGCATGTATAAAGAAAAAGACAAAGAAAAACATCATTTGGCAACCGATGACAGACCTGTTCCATCATAATTAGCGTTTACAAACTTCCCCTGCAACTAAATTAGAAGCAAAAAAAGAGCGGCCCGCTTTTTCTCCGTACTCATTAACACCTGGATTCAGGTAACGCAGATTTATGATAATTTTGCTGACACTTGTTCCTGTCGTTCTTAGAATGTCGGTTCGTGCACGGGCTCGCATCACACACACACACACACACGCCACACATATAAATGCATATGTATATTCATCATACACACGCACACACATATACAGTTATATATGTACTATATATATATACTGTATATATATATATATATATATATATATATATATATATATATATATATATATATATATATATATATATATACTGCATATTCACTGTACCTCGAAAAATGTGTTGAAAGAAGACGAAATCGCTTTTAATTTTCCCGTGGCCTTGGCTAAATAAATTATATTGTCACGCGTTATTTAGTGACATATAAGCATATACTGTATATATATATATATATATATATATATATATATATATATATATATATATATACATATATATTTATTTATTTATATATTTATTTATATATATATGTATATATGTATGTATATATATATATATATATATATATATATATATATATATATATATATATATACACATACTGTATATATAATAGAGATATGAACATGCACAAGGCTCCAAGAACCTACCTACCGTTTTGGTTACCCTCCAAGTGAAGGTGGTACTGTAGAAATCGAGGTCGGCATTTTTCATTCTCCCGAAGAATGCATTCTGGAACCCCCCGCAAAGAATCCTTTCTAAGAAGTCGATCTCCTTTCGGTCTCCTTTCGGTCTTGCGAAACTCGGCCAAACCAGTGGCGGCTAGCGCCTTGAAGAGGTGTTGGACGTAGGCCACTTGGCACGGGAAGGATGCAAGAGGCGAAGAAAGCTCGGGGATGTTGATGAAAGATGGCGAAAGTGCTCTTTGCGAGGAAGTGGTTTTTATGAACTATTTGAAAGCGAAAGGAGTTTGACACATGCATGCGCGCGTACGCACATACACTCGCGTGCGAACGCACAACAGCAAGAGTGAGAGGTAAAAGCGAGGGGATTTCCTTGTTACTGGGAATGTTACAGTCATCCGGTACTAATTTAGTATAAATTGCACTGAACTGATAAATGAGAACGCCTCCAAGTAAACAAACACACGTGTAGAAACTACCATGAGTCATTGTCGAATATGAACGCCGTATTTATCATTACCCAGAGTTTAGAAATATAACAAGGTAAGGAAAGAGCGTTTCCAATGCTTTGCTCTTCTATCTGTAGGCTATTAAACTTAGACCCACACCATCGCGAAACTCACCTGTCGACTTATTTACGTTTCTTCTCAAAAAGGCTTTGAACTCTCGGAGTGTGAACCTAATTAAAGTGACGTTATTTGTTTCTGTATAGCCTATCTAGGCTAAGAATATTTTTGTAAAAACAAGCATCTTACAAAGGCCACAGGAAGCACAATAATAAAAATATCTAGATACTGAACCCAGTGAATGGAACCTCTGGAAATTATCGTTTAGTTAACAATCAGTCTAGAATCATAAAAAAGAGACGCCTGAGATTTGTGACTTATTGTAAGTTTTCTGGCGTTACTATTACCAGAATCTCTGATGCCATGCACCTGAGCGGATTTGTAATAACCCCTTAAAGCTTCATGCACCGTTGCCTTCGCTGTTCTGCCTGCAGTGTTGCTTTCGTGTGTCAATCATTTAATAATCTGGTGAGTTACTATAATGTATTTATTATCGTTCATCTGCTTTCTCTTTGTTCGCAAATGGGCATTCTGCTCTGCGGAAGCCTGTTTTATAAGCTAGTGGCCTTTTAGGATTCTGCCATGGAATTTGTTACTTCTGAATAATAATAATAATAATAATAATAATAATAATAATAATAATAACAACAACAACAAAACGGATGAGAAAACACACACAGATATCCAAATCGAAGACTGAAAGCATTTGAGCTTTTGTTGTAGTGACATCTTAAATTAATCTCCAGTTCTAGTCGCTGTTTTTAATAAGCATTTCCCTTCGGCTCATTTCATCGTTTTGGCAGGTGTTTTACGGACGAGTGCCCTTCCTGACTCCAACCCTCCCCATTTACTCGGGCTTGGGAAAAAATGATCCTTTCGTATAATTCCCTTGTTTCGAAGACGTGAAACTTAACTTTTCAGAAACTCCAATTTCCTTTCGCTTTTAGCGAGCACCTTCATCAAAAACTGCCCTTAGGGTGAAAGTCTTAGGTTCTGTCCTTGTAACAATCCTGGATGGCCCTGTTTAAAGCAATGTTCCAACACAAGAGAAACTTACATGTTAATAAACAAAGCAAAGACGTCCAGTATTTCGAAAAAAGAAATGATTTCATCAAAATAAGCAGAAATTATCTGGAGTTCTTGAGGCAAGTTGCCGATTGTTGCGTAAATGCAACATTATCAGTGAGCTAACATTCATTGGTGTTGTTTTTCATGATAAACATTTGGGACCAGTGAGTTGCGTTCTTTTGAAATTTACCAGAATTTTTTTCAACACCATATAATTGGGATGTTTTGTTTTACATTATATGAATATTTTCCGGTAGACTGTTTTACTTATTTCGTAGATAGTTTTTTTTCCAGCAGCTTAGGGTACTTGAAGGATTATAGCCATTTACGAGCTTTTGAAAACGTTTGTAAACTTGGTATCACCGTATCTCTTACAGAACATAGAAAAAACTGTTTCCCGATCCATTTTCACTGACCTGTGAAGAAAAAGATTGTTTCCTGAAATCCCTAAATATATGCATAGTCCCATACGTGTGTTGGTATGTATAAATTTATGTACGTTCTGTCGTCCATCCATCCATGTATACTGTATACACACGTGGGGTCAATTTCACTTTTGTACAGGTCACGTGAGGTGAAAGTGCACACACAGAAGAGTTAATCATTTTTCCTTGCTTACGTCAGGGAATATGAGGGGGAGATAGAGGTGGTCGAAGAGACGGCGTGTAAAATTATAATGGCGAGAAGAAGAAGAAGAAGAAGAAGAAGAAGAAGAAGAAGAAGAAGAAGAAGAAGAAGAAACAAAATAAATGATGAGCGAGAAACAAATTTTTTAATGAAAGTCCGTCGGGAGGGGAGACATGTTTGAGTAGGATGGGGTTAACACAAAATGTGTGATTGAAATGTAAAAAGCATGATTACAAAAAAAGAAAAGTTATTTGACTTTAAAATGATTTGGTGAAGAAAATAGCTTTGCTAAAATATTCATAGGGCATTGAATATTCTTAGCTCATATACAGTACTTTCGGCGAGTAAGCTTTTACTGGAACACATATATATATATACTACATATATGTATGACTTGTGTGGCTTGGTTGTTAGCGGTCTCGTCTTTCAATTGAAAGACCTGGGTGCGATCCTGATGTGAGTCAGAAATTTATGTATATATATGTGTCTGTGTGTGTGTGTGTGTGTAGAAAGAAAGGGAAAAGGTTAAGAGAGGAACGAGAGGCAGAAGAAAGCACACGAGCACTGACCCCCACGCCTGACCTTTGCTATTTAGACGTGGCCGGAGGTCGTCGTCCAGTTTCTCAGGGTACAAGACCTTACACACTCAAGCCTCTGAGAATGTCGCGCATCGCGTTCTGAACGGAATCATCAGGAATAGTTTCTCCCCCTCGGCGCATATTCGAATGAATGATGAGAGGTCGTTGTATTGTGCATTGTTTATTATTAGAATTATTAGGTATAATTTTATGAAGAACAACTGAAAATTAAGTCACAAGGAAACAGAAAATCTTAAAAGAAATGATTTAGTGTGCTTTAAGTAATGTGGTATCTGTTCATTAGGCCCCAGCTGCATTGCTTTCTGCCTTTTACTATTCATCCACTCTCTTTTGACTCGTCTCAATTAACTGTCCAACTTCTTTAACTTTATCTTGTCCTATTACGATTCAACTTTCCAACTTCTTTAAATTCACCGTTTCAAATTTCGATTATTTAACTCTCCAACTTCTTTAACTTTATCGTATCCTATTACGATTATTCAGCTGTCTAACTTCTTTAAATTTACCGTTTCAAATTTCGATTATTTAACTGTTCAACTTCTTTAACTTTATCGTATCCTGTTACGATTAATCAACTTTCCAACTTCTTTAAATTCACCAATCAAATTTCGATTATTTAACTGTCTAACTTCTTTAACTTTATCGTATCCTATTATGATTATTCAGCTGTCCAACTTCTTGACGTTTACCGTATTCTTTTAAGAGAGACTCCTTCTGGAGAGCCTTATGGGAGTTTAGCACTGAGGATCTGCGGTCTCGTTAAAGAGCATTATCATGATAATTTAATTTACGATTATGTAGTTATTTTCAGGAATGTCACAATCAGGTCTTTTACATAGATCCCCCGTAGAGGGTTAGTGCCGTCAGTGAACCTCATGCGGTACATTGTAGGCATTACTTAAGGTTCTTTACAGCGTGCCTTCGGCCCCTAGCTGCAACCCCATTCGTTCCTATTACTGTACCCTCTTTCATATTCTCTTTCTTCCATCTTACTTTTCACCCCTCTCCTAACAGTTGATTCATAGTGCAACTGCGAGGTTTTCCTCCTGTTACACCTTTCAAACCTTTTACTGCCAATTTCAGCTTCAGCCCTGAATAGCCTCATAGGTCCCAGTGCTTGGCATTTGACCTAAATTCTATATTCATTTCAATTCTCTTACACAGATCGGATTATAAGTGATTTTGAGCAAACTTCTGCTCTCTCTTGGGTCCTATGTACAATGGGGATTATCGTATGATCTCTGTTGGGCGCAGTAAAGACTTTGATTCCATACGTCAACGGTTACCTTTAAAAAGGAATGGCGGCATTAATGTATTGATTTGCAGGCAAATATCCAATGAAAACTAAACAGCTTAACCACCAGGAGAGGCCAACGCTGTAGTTGTTACTGGTTTTAATATCATCCTTATTACTGAGAGTGGGAATTGTCTTCCTTCATGTTCGGTCCCTAATTTTCTCACGTGTAGAGGGTCCTATAATAGTAAGGTTGCAGAAGTTTTGTCTCTTGCTAAACACACACAAATATATGTATATAATGTATATATATATGTGTGTGTGTATATACAGTATGTATACTGTATATATATATATATGTATATATATATATACTGTAAATAAATATATACGCGCACACACACATATATATAATGTAAATCTGTATGTATGCATGTGTGTATACACAATGAATGTACTAATGGTGATATGGAACATCCAACATTTCTTTCACCTTTATATATTTATCTTATTTATATATTTTCATTCAATATGTTTGTTGAGTTAGGATTTCTAAGGTACAGAACATGTTTTTTTTTTCTTTCTTTTTTGCGTGTTTACGTAAAATGTTCTTCATATCAAGATGTTCCGCGTTTCCCTTATTTTAAGTCTCCATGACCTCTTGCTTGCAATAATTATGCTCCTTGTGGATATCTGTGGGTGGAAACATTTTTAGTTTTCTGTAAAAGAAACTATTGAGATGGCTGTTTGTTTGTCCGTCTGCACTTTTTCTCTCCGCCCTCAGATCTTAAAAACTACTGAGGCTAGAGGGCTGCAAATTGGTATGTTGATCACTCATCCTCCAATCATCAAACATGTCAGATTGCAGCCCTCTAGCCTCAGTAGTTCTTATTTGATTCAAGGTTAAATTTAGCCATAATTGTGTACCTGGCACCTCTTTATGTGCCAACAACACAGGCCACCACCGGGCCGTGGCTGAAAGTTTCATGGGCTGCGGCTAAGGGTTTCATAGGCTGTGGCTGAGAGTTTCTTACAGCATTATACGCTGTACAGAAAACTCGATTGCGTCGAAGAAACTTCGGCGTGTTCTTTACTTGTTTAAAATGACAAAGGCATTGGAAAGAACATGTCTTCACACGTGTGCCAAGTGATTGGAATTTTTTTTTTTTTTTTTTTTTTTTAACTTTAAGGCATTGACTTGAAAGATGGTTTTTAAGGGGTCGTCAGATATTTTGTCATTTTTATTTTCGTCATGAAGACAATCATAGAAGGTTTGTGTAGTAGTTGAAAATATCCAGAGTTGGTGATTTCTTTTCTTCTTTGTTCCCAGAAAATTATCTGGCACAGAGGAAAATGATATCATGTCTCTTCAAATTAAAGTAGATTCCTGGATCATGAGCTGATGGCCAGTGCTTGACTTATTCCTAGCTATATAATAATAATAATAATAATAATAATAATAAAATCCTTTTATTTTTATATTATTATTGTAATAATTATAATAATAATAATAATAATAATAATAATATTATTATTATTATTATTATTATTATTATTATTATTATTATTATTATTATTATTATTATTCAAGCTTTTACAGAACAGAGTATCCAAATATCAGAGAAAAAAATACATTAATTAAGAACGAAGCAGACAAGAAAATAGCAAATCGAATTTACTCAAGTTAACATCTAAATCAAGACGTGGAATTAAACTACCCAAAGCACCTTAAACAAAAAATGGGGTAGGGGGGAAGGAGAGGAAGGGGGACAAAGGGGGGTTGTAGGAGAGGGGGGGGGGTTGGGGGAGGGTGTTGGCATCAGGTGATCTCCGGCTACTCGACACACCTGGGGGTCAAAGCACACCTACATACCAGACCAAGCACCTGCGCCCGGCCGCTCCTCGGGTACTTTCCCTGGTGACCAGCTTTCTTTCATCTTTTACAATTTTTTTTATTGCTTTCTTTTCTGGCAGCCTACTCATGCACTCTCGTTTTCAGCTCTCATTAGTGCTACCTTTCATTTTTCTCTTTTTTAATGGTCTTATACCTACACACACACAGACACATTATATATATATATATATATATATATATATATATATATATATATATATATATATATATATATATATATATATATATATGTAGAAAATCACAGTAGATGCACGTGACTTCAGTGTATAAGCGAATCCCACAGGAAAATAACATAACATTTTCTTGAGGATTCATACTTATACATACATACACACATACACACACACACACACACACACACACACACACACATATATATATATATATATATATATATATATATATATATATATATATATATATGTGTGTGTGTGTGTGTGTGTGTATGTGCAAATATATAGAAATTACAAAAGTTTTGTTTTAAGGCTTTATGCTAGCATTTAACAAGTACAAACACATTATATATATATATATATATATATATATATATATATATATATATATATATATATATATATATATATACACACACATACACACACACACACACTCGCTAAATGCTAGTTCACAGCTTTAAAACACCACTTCTCCAATTTCCTATACTTTGTTATCATCTTGGTGGAAGTCCTGCTGGAAAAGAAAAATTCTTCTATTTTTCTCCATTTATTCACGACATTGTCGATAACTGTTACAGCCATTAACGTAGGGCTATCATCGGGGTATAAGAAAGGGCGTTGGGTCGGGTATGATACATGAAACATACGCTACCGGGGTCTAAGCGATGTCAGGCAGGGCAGCCGATCGAGACTACAGGTCTACCCCAAAGCCAAATCAAAAAGTCCTTCAAAAGGGCATCGTACCCCATACAAAAATGGGAAAAATGCACGTTAAACAAGAAAGAAGAAGATATACAGTGGAACTACACTCCGATACATAGCAGAATACAGTAAAAAATAACTAAAGATGAAAGACAAGAACCCATTAACTTAAAATCAATTATACTTCATAAATCGGAAAAGATAAAAATGAATGAAAAAGAGATCACTAGAGACAGATCTGGGAAGTTTTTCAAGAGATACTGAGATTCTGATTCTCAAGACGGGTCCCTCAGGCTCTGGTTAGAGTTCCACAGGTCTACAGGAAAAAATATTCAACATTGGCTTGCTGCAACGTGATGCTCTCGGCTTTAGCAGTCAATAACCACCCATACTTATCTTAGTGATGAGAAAGCTCAGTATCTCTGATAAGGTCTGCCAAAGGAGGCTTTTTGCCATTTATATCTGCAAAGTGCAGAAGTACGGACCCGTTATGGCGCGGGCTTTGAGCCACCTCTTTATGGCTGTCATCTCGTGACCAACATATCTTGTAGATGGATAAAGTATTATAACAAATATCGATGAAAAATACTTTTTATATCGATTTATAACTTCGAACCCCAAGTGCTATAAACTACGCAGCACAGAACCTGGAAAGTAAAGAAGAAAATACCTAGTTGTTAAAACGTGGTCTTAAGCAACAAGAAAGGCAAGCTGATTGCGAGGCAGCGTCAAAACTTTTCAAGATTTGCAACGCAAGTGTTTCAGGGGATAACTTCTACAAGGTTGATGCTCGTTTACTGGGAGGAGTTGACGATACCACTGTAGAGCTCCTTGCATTATCCTCAGCCGTTATGTATATCTTTGTCAGTTTTATCTTATCTAGTTTATTTCATATTTACTTGTTTCCTTATGCAGTTTACTATACCTTATAACTAGTTTCTTTGATATCAGTGTGTGAACATTTTGAATAATAATGATAATAATAATAACAATAATAATAATAATAATAATAATAATAATAATAATAATAATAATATGGCATTGAAAGTATTTTCTGCATTAGCTGTATTCAGTTTATATAGTTTTCTCCAACTTTCTGATAATTGCATAGTAGAAGGATAGAGGAAAGTATATTACTTAAGTGCAGCATATAAAGTTATCACTTTCAGCAAACATGTTTCAAAGAGTGTCTTCACCTACATATATAATGATAATAATAATAATAATAATAATAATAATAATAATAATAATAATAATAATAATAATAATAATAATAATAATAATAACTCGATTTCCAAGTAAGAAAGTGCAACACCATTCCTTCTAAGGTTAGTGTAAGTGAAGAACTCGCATTTCATATTATATTCCCCAGATGTCAAGCAAGGTCTTGGATATTGCAAGAGAACTTGGCTCTTGTCCTGAAGTGACAGATTCCTTCCTGGAGCATTGCATTCACTTTAAATGCAATGAGAACCTGAGTTCTACACCATCTACATGTATATTTCACATTTCATCCCTCTGTAATATATATCTGTGCGGGTCCACACGCTGTTCATTCTACGATTCCGGGTTAGTTGAGTAGACCTACAGTTCATGCAGTATGCAGAGACGGTCACAGGAATGGATGTATTATTGCTTCTCTCTTTGATCTATTCTGTATTGAGGATAGATGGAATTACAAGGATCACGGCACATGGCAGGATCGTTAAAAACAAGGATAAAATGCACCGAAGCATCTTCGGCGCAATCGAGTTTTCTGTACAGCGTATCATGCTGTATGAAACTCTCAGCCACGGCCCATGAAACTCAGCCGCAGCGCATGAAGCTTTCAGCCACAGTCCGGTGGTGGCTTGTGTTGTTGGTACCTATAGTGGTGTCAGACGCACGATCATGGCTAACTTTAACCTTAAATGAAATAAAAACTACTGAGGCTAGAGGGCTTTTCTCTGCTGATATGTATATATATGTATACATATATATATATATAGATATATATATATATATATACACATATTATATGTATACACACATATGTATATACACACACACACACACATATATATATATATATATATATATATATATATATATATATATAAATAACACATATACTGTATATATATAGTTTGAAGGTCTGAAACCGTCATGATCTGTGCTTCTCTCTTTTGAATTTCTCCAGCACAGCGATACATCATATCAGGAAAGTGCGAAACAGCGCGGCATTTGCATGATAAGGGCGCGGTGGGGGAGAATCACTGCATTGCAATTGTGTCTCTTGATGCATTTAAAAGACTGATGGCCTCGTTTTATTCTGCATGAAACGGCTATTGAAATCCGAAATCTCTCTCTCTCTCTCTCTCTCCCTCTCTTTGAGTGATATCTCTTAATGAATTGAAAATAGAGAGGGCCTCGTTTCACTTAGCATGGAACGGCTATTGAGACTGAAATCTCTCTCTCTCTCTCTCTTTCTCTCTCTTTGAATGATATCTCCTAATGAATTGAAAATACACATGGCCTCGTTTCTTTTAGCATGAAACGGCTATTGAAATTGTGAAATCTCTCTCTCTCTCTCTTAAATGAATTGAAAATACAGATGGCCTCGTTTCCTTTAGCATGAAACGGCTATTGAAACTGTGAAATCTCTCTCTCTCTCTCTCTCTCTCTCTCTCTCTCTCTCTCTCTCTCTCTCTCTCTCTCTCTCTCTCTATATATATATATATATATATATATATATATATATATATATATATATATATATATATATATATATATATATATATATATATATATATGTGTATAATCAAGAAAGCTACAAACGTCCTTTAATATCCAATTCACTCTACATGAATATATTTTCATATATGTTAAAAGGGAATTTTTAGTTGATAATAAGTCCACCGTCCTATCAACTAAAAATTCCCTTCAATAACATATATGAAAATATTATTTCAGTATAATTGAGGAATAAAAACTCTTTCTCTCTATATGAATCACAGTGATCTGATAAATAGTCATATATATATATATATATATATATATATATATATATATATATATATATATATATATATATATATATATATATATATTATTGTCTTTTGGATCGTAAAAGTTTAGTTAACTACGAGGGAGGCGTATGGCCCTTCAGGGAAGCATAGCGAATGTTTATTATTATTGTTATAATTATTATTATAATAATAATAATAATTATGGTGCGTCAGTAACACAACTTTCCATTTCTTTCTTAATGAGATTTATAACACAGTTTTACGCACAGCGAAGCGGTCACGTTTAGGATTCATTCTGATAACAGTAATCGTGCTTACGTCCACCACAAAAGTCTACCATTGTCTTGAAAACTGGAATTTACATAGATGTAACGTTTAATATTAAGTAGCAGAAGCTTAACTCACCTTGGTAACGCAGACGTACCTAGGGAATTTGTCACTAAAATGTACCGTGACTTGCAATAGGTATAAATATTAGTCACGGGTGCGTAGGTAACAGATAACTACTGATGAGGCGTACCGTGCTGTGATCTCAGATTTTCAAGTTTACTCGGTACACATTTGCTGTACATACAGGCATACATGCATACACGCGGGCTGCCATATACAGTACACTTATAGATATACATTGAGAGAGAGAGAGAGAGAGAAATACACCTTAGCATATTCTCACATTTTCAAGTATTCGGGATACATATTTGCTGTACATGCAAACATACATGCACACGTGCAGGCTGGCACACAGAGAGAGAGGGAGAGAGAAATACTGTGGTGTATTTTGAAATATACTGGATACACATCTGCTATACACACAAAATAACGTACATGCGCACATGCAAGTTGGCATACGCACTCATGGCTATACAGAGAGAGAGAGAGAGAGATTCGGTATTTTAAATCCATGTTAAAAACATTACAGTACTCTTTAAATAGATTTATTTTACCAGAGAAAATACGTGAAATCTATTACGTGACAACATTGCTAGAATCTATACTTATCTATGAGATTTATACTCTGGACTTATGAAAATTCATGTCAGTACTTATCACGTTCGCAAGCTAGCCTATGATTTCTTTGTATAAAATAGCGCAGAAATGAACATATAAAAAAAATGTGCTTCTTTAGATGGTAGTTAAGCGGCCATAACAAGTATCTCTTGGTGTAGTATCAACGTAAGTAAAAGAAATCTGCCCGAATTGAAGGTTTTCTCTCGCGTGATAAACGCAATGCTGTCAGCCCAAATCCGTTGATAAGGAGAAACTAACATTGTATAACAGGTTCAAGCCACGCAAACGGCAAATTTTATCCAGTATTCGTTTCCTATGAGGGGAATTCACGCGAGCCGAAATGGCGCCGGAAAAAATATAAGGTTTTCTCTATTGGCTCAGATGAATAACCTCTACGTAACATCTAATATCTATGGTGTGAAGAGAAAGAGAGGGGAATTCCATACGGAGGCTCGTGCTTTCTGTCATAATGAGTTTTTTTGGTGTTAGAAAGCCCCTCATAATGGAGGTTTCTCTTTAAATACATGGCTCTCCCTTTTGTCTTCGTAAAGTTTCATACAGCTTTTCTTTTAACGAGGTATGCCGTTGCAAATTTCGGGCTAATTTTCTAGGGCGTGTCCTTCTTCAGATACGGGAGCCCCATACTAATCATATCAGAATAGGGCGAGTCTTTGAGAGCGAATTTCTTGCAATACAAAGTCTCCTACAGTCGTCATCTGAGTAGATTTAATTTTCTAGTACGTATTTCTTCTGGAACTAGAGACTCCAAAGTCTTCTATCTCTCTTGAAGGTCTAGGACCTTAGGAAACTAACTAGATGAGTTGCAGATTTAGGTAGAAAGTAATAAATGGAGATTTTATGTCAATTTCCTTCATCTCGGTTGTAAGGTATTTTTCTGAAGCTGGGATGACATTTTCTTTTTTGTTAAATGAAACCAAAGTCAACAACGTGTTGGAGATAGATAGTAAGACAGAAAACGACATCGCTGTTTGTAACAGAAAAATCTGAAACACACACACACACACACATATATATATATATATATATATATATATATATATATATATATATATATATATATATATATATATATATATATATATATATATATATGTGTGTGTGTGTGTGTGTGTATGTATGTATATATGTATATGTATCATCACCTTAAACCCGTGCGACGCAAGGGCCTCTGGAATTCTGCCACTCACGTCTTTCCTGTGCTTTATCTTCCACTAATCTCCACTCACCTCCAGCATCCCCTCACAAAGTTCTCACCTGAGTAAGTCTGGGACTTCCGGCTCTTCTGGTACCCACAGGGGCCCAGTTGACACCCTTTCATCATGATTTCATCTACACTTCGAACTCCGCGATTTCCTTTATGGTATCAGTTCGACTTTTATCCTGAATCTGTCTCCCAATATCCTCCTTAATGCTTTATTGTCAAATGGACAGAATTTATCAGGTATAACGTTTCAGTCTTGCCACGATTATATCCTTTAACCAAAGCAGGCGTCAGATTTTACCAGACTAATATATAACCTTACTTTCACATGCAATTTCAGTTTACTTGATATCCAAAGCTTATTCGGCCTGTCCATTGTTTGATCTGTTTTTTTTAAGGCTTTGACTAAATTCCAAACTTCTGGATATAATTTTTCCTAAATATCTAAGCGTTCAACCTCATTAACCCTTTCTCCATCTAATGCTCTTTCATCCCTTCAGTCATTATGTATTTTCATAACATCTGTTTTTCTTAGATTTTTAAGTCCCAACTCTTTAGTTATATGATGCATTCCATGAAGCAAGAATTGTAAATCTTGTGTTGTTTTGGTGATTAAAACAGTATCGTTTACGTATCTGAAGTCTGTCAAGTTTCCATTTACTCCAATTTAAACCTCTTCCATCCTCGACCTCTTTGTTCATTGTGAAATTCACTATCAAGACAAACAGCAAGGGTAGAAAAAATTACCCTGTAGCACTCCACTATTTATTGCAAATTCACTGGCCAAGACTCCGACAGTATTAACTTTCATCTACCCAGTTCAAGAAAAGACATCAGAAGGGGTTCACAAAAATATTTAATCTGTGCAGCTCTTAGTTTTCTAAAATCAGATTGCTCATTTCTGAGATTTTTATTCATTTCTTTATCTAGCTTACTGAGTGTAAGCAGACACAATTCTAATTGCAACCGACTAAGTGCAAAGTATCTTTGCTATGATTTCTAACTTCCAATCATAGTGCTTTGTTTCTTTATTCCTTATTCTGCAAAGCAGTCTCGTTATTGTCATTTCAGTTCCAGCGAAAACCATCTCTGTAGTGATTCCATCATATCCCGGTGCTTTTCATCTATTAAATGCTTTATCACTGATTCTACCTCAAAAATCATAAATTCATTCGTTATTGCATTCAAGTCTTCATCTTCTAATTGTTTAATAAATCATCCCCCTCATACCTCTTGTTCATGACCCCACTAAAAACGTTCCATCCTTCGTTTCCTTTCTTTCTTTCTTCTTCTTCTTCTTTTATTCCCTTTTAAAAGTCATTTTCTTCCTTCTCTTTTCAGCCAACGATATTTCATGAATAATTCCGTGGGCTACCCCAACAGCAAAGCCACTCCCTGAATGCATGGCTCCGTCGACGTCACCAGCTTGATTTTCCAGGTATTTCTTGAGATTCACTCAGCTTCACTTTCTAAACTTGAATACATAGCACATTCTATTTTTGTGTTCTTCATCTCCTCCCTGAAATTTTTTCACATGTAGTTTTTGCTCTGGGCTGTTCTTTATTTTACCTCAGCTATGTTAACTTTTATTCCATCATTGCTTCTTCCTCCACTCTGATATACCTTTCTGATGTCAGTCCAGTTCTCATTAATAGTCTACTCTTTCCAAAGTACGGTTTCTAGAGCTGAAAATCTATTCCGACATTCAGTTGCAAAAGCCTATGGGTGTTCTTCAAAAGCTTTCTAGTATTAAACCTTGATACTAATTTAGCTTATATACATACACACACACATATATATACATATATATATATATATATATATATATATATATATTTATATATTTATATATATATATATATATATATATATATATATATATATATATATGTATATATATATATATGTCTGTATATATGTATATATATATATATATACATATACATAAATGTGTGTGTGAGAGAGAGAGAGAGAGAGAGAGAGAGAGAGAGAGAGAGAGAGAGAGAGAGAGAGACTTCTCAACCTGATCCCTTATCTCCAAGCCATTCACTCACGCTTTCCTGAGAGAGGAGAGGAGAGGAGAGGCTGCGGATGATTTGCAAGAAACATGGGAGAAGGAGAGACAAGACTAAGAGAAGGAAGGAGGAGGAGGAGGAGGAGGAGGAGGAGGAGGAGGAGGAACGAGGGGGAGGGGGAGTAGCAGTAGGGAGAGATAAGAATGAACTGAAATTTGGTTTAATAAACGGGGCTGACGACCAAGAAGGCCAGCATCAGCCCCGTCGTGTGACTTCTGTCTCTTTTCTCTTTGTGTCTGCCCTTCTCTTCCTCTTCTTGGCGTTTCTGGCAGCGAAGTCGGTGGTGTTTGTGACTAAGTTTATGCTGGTGAATTATTATTATTATTTTTATTATTATTATTATTATTATTATTATTATTATTGTTATTGTTGTTGTTGTTGTTGTTGTTGTTCTAAAGGGTCCACAATAACATAACTGTTAACGGTTCGAGTAGAATTTTATAAAAGCTTTCGAACCCTTCGCTGCGGTTCATTTTCATTTTGACGACCCCAGAGAAGGGTTCGAAAGCTCTTATAAAATTCTACTCGAGCCTTTAACAACTATATTATTGTGGACCCTTTAGAACATTTATGAACTCTCGTGATGGAGAGTTTTTCTTCCATTTATTATTATTATTATTATTATTATTATTATTATTATTATTATTATTATTATTATCATTATTATTATTATTATTGGTCTGAAGGGTCCACAATAATATAATTGTTAAAGGTTCAGTAGAATTTTATAACAGCTTTCGAACCCTTCTCTGGGTTCATCTTCATTTTGACGAACCCAGAGAAGGGTTCGAAAGCCTTTACAAAATTCTACTCGAACCTTTAACAACTAGATTATTGTGGACCCTTTAGAACATTTATGAACTCTCGGGATAGACAGTTTTTCTCCCAATTATTATTATTATTATTATTATTATTATTATTATTATTATTATTATTATTATTATTATTATTATTATTATTATTATTATTATTATTGTAGCAGTTGTAGTAGGAATCACCCTGCTTATTTGTTTTCCATATTAAGCTTTTTTATATAAGATTCTGATAACCTGAATTAAAACTCTGAACATGGCAAAAGGACTAGAGTAAGATGAATGAAATGCATAAAGGGCAAATAATTGCACACTGTACATACATACACACACATAATATAATATAATATAATGTATATAATATGCATATATATATTATATATATATAATATAATTTATATATGTATATATATACACACATATATATGTATATATATACATATATATATATTACTTAACCAGATCAATGTTATAGAAAGTATTACAGACTCGACTTCAGGCGGCGTTGAAACCTTGAATGCAACGGATTCTTTGGCAAAACAAATGACAGAATTCCAAACCTCAAAGATTTTTCTTGTGACAATACATTGGACATACTCTTTAGAACAACGATTGCGTCACTGCGGGAGGAAGAATGACCAGTGAAAGTGGAGGAATCCGAAATGAAAAAAACAGAGAGAGAGAGAGAGAGAGAGAGAGAGAGAGAGAGAGAGAGAGAGAGAGAGAGAAGCCTATAGATGGTGGCTAGTAAAAAGCGGAATGCGACTGGTAATGTTGTCAGTATTATTATTATTATTATTATTATTATTATTATTATTATTATTATTATTATTATTATTATTATTATTATTATTATTATTATTATTATTATTATTATTATTATTATTATGAAATGCCAAACATTCACAAGGAGGAACCCTATTTGACCCTTTTCTTTCAAACTTGGCCTTTTAAGACATAAAATAAAAGGCCCAGTTGAGAAAAAAGATAGAGAGGGAGAGAGAGAAATGTAAAAATGTTAGCACCATAAGACTAATTAAAAAAAAAATTTAAATTATGAAATCACAAAATTTCATTTTTAATCCAAATGCCTTAGTCATACAAGAGCTGGGTTGGTTCTGTTTGGGATAGAATAGAACTCGTTACCCGTAAAGGAAAAAAGACCTCTCTCTCTTTCTGGTATCGTAGAGCTTTAAATAGCGTCAGCTATCTATTTATCTCTCTCTCTTCCACAACTCCATTGTACCCGCCTCTTGCGGCCACAACAGTGAATCATGTACATGGTCTTTAGCCGACTGTTATTGGTCATGTATGGGCGTGGGGAGGGACAGAATTTATAGGATGGGAAAAAAATAGCTTGGAAAAATTAGGAGGCCTCGGCGAGGTAATCCTTGCTACCTCTGGAGTGGAACCATTCATTAGATTCTCGAAGTATCTAGCCTATCCGTCTCGTGGGAGTCTGAAGTGATCGAAAATCAATTTTATGACTTGAACGAAGATTTCTTTTGCATTCCAATTCATTTTAAAACGCGGTTAGATGAAGCATAATGAGCTTCGATCTGCAATCGCTCGGTTGTGGCGAAAGAAATGCCTTTTAGAAAATGAAGAATCGAAGAGCGGCTTTCTCACCGCCTAATGAATTTTGTCACGCGCGTGACGTCAGCTTCATCCGATTCCCTCGTGATGTCTTAAAATGACTTCAGTTTATGAGTGACGAGTCTTTACTTTCGCTTATTTATTCCAGCAGTCATATGACATATTCTCCTGATTGAAAAAAAATACATATTTCAGAATTTATTCGCTGAAAAGCATTTCTCAAAAAGGAAGGATGGATTGCCAAGGCACCTCTACCAAGACTTCGCGACGCGATGCGTTCTGTAAAAGCATGACTCATGAACCACAAAGCTTCTCATTGCCGATCATAATTTATGCAAAAGGCCGACGGGACTGGAAGAAACTCACTACCCTTATCTGGACCAGATCTTTATGAAATCAGGCAGAGAACTGGGAATAAAGCGAGTCAGGTATAACCTCTGAGGAAGCTATAGACTTTAAAGATGGAAGATCACGTGAAGAATATAATACATTTTCTTAAATGTTGCTGTTCCTTTCAAGGGGGATAACTGTCATATTTAATGCTGTGCAGTTTTTTTACGATAACGATAACAATGTCTGCTTGAAGAAGGAGTATTTTCCAAGTTTCACGTAAATTTAGAGTAGCTTGTCTTCTAGTTACTGGTTAGTTCTTAGGTTTGTTCCATTAGCACTTATAAACTATCAACAGAAATCTCTACATGCCTCTATTTTCCTTCATTCACAATCTTTTATCCTCTATGTTACTGTCTCCGTAGGGGTTAGTGCCGTCAGTGCACCTCATGCGGTGCATTGTAGGCATTACTCAAGGTTCTTTGCAGCGTGCCTTCGGCCCATAGCTGCAGCCCCTTTCTTTCCTTTTACTGTTCTTCTCTTCATATTCTCTTTCTTCCATCCCACTTTCCACCCTCTCCTGACAATTGATTCATAGTGCAACCGTGAGGTTTTCCTCCTGTTACACCTTTCACAACTTTTACTCTCAATTTCCGTTTCAGCGCTGAATGACCTCATAGGTCCCAGTGCTTGGCCTTTGGCCTAAATTCTATATTCAGTTCAACTCAATTCAATGTTACTGAACTTTCACTTCCTCCGGGATTGGGCGCTAATTATTTTCATTCTCCTTTTCTATTGTTCATTTCAGTCCGGGACAACATACAGTCATGCAAGAACAGTGGTAATGTGTATGAGGTAATCAGAATGAATAAAGTTTTATTTTATGGGAAGAGAGTGATAACAGATAATAATGATAATAAAACATGCATTCGCACACATTAGCTTTCATAAAAATTCAAGGAGCTGAATAGAGTATATATTCTTGCGCTCACCAAATGAAATCGAACCTGTAACTTTCAACCAGATTCAAAGATCAGAAATATCGGGATATTCCCTTCGCCAACCAAAAGGTCAGCTGCAAGAAGTACAGTATGAGGTGGCATGAAGACTCACTTGTAACATTGGTAAACAGTATCAAGACTTGTCTAGCTGGGAAAAGGACGTCTGCCTGGGGAGGTACTGAGTACTTGCAGATCCTCACTCACAAAGATTCTGTGCATGTGAGTGGGCGTGTGGGTCGGTGTGTGTGTGTGTGTGCGTTTGCGCGTGTGTGTGTGTGTGTGTGTGTGCATGTTTGTGTGAGTGTGTGTGTGTGTGTGTGTGTGTGAGAGAGAGAGAGAGAGAGAGAGAGACTGGCAGACAGAAAGAATGGGTGTGTTTGTGTGTGTGTGTGTGGTCGTAAGGAAACAGGTTTTCTTTCAGCGCCCGAAATTAGGGAAATAGTTTCCTTTCCACAAGAATGCAGTGAAGCGTGGAACCTCATTAACTATATACAGGTATTGTGTCAAGTACTAATATAGTACTTACTCCGGATAATGTCATGATGTTCATGACAGAGACAAACTTGTGTTAGCAAGGTACATGCGTTTTGTAGTTATACTCGTACTTTGCGGTATCAGTCATCGAATAATGCAGTGTAACAATTCTCTCTCTCACACACATATTTATATATATATATATATATATATATATATATATATATATATATATATATATATATATATATATATATATATATACATATATATTATATAATATATATACATATAATATATATATATATATATATATATATATATATATATATATATATATATGTGTGTGTGTGTGTGTGTGTGTGTATGTGTTGTGTTTACAAGTACAGGGTATATGATTAGGAAGTTGAATATGGCAAAAAAAATAAATAAATAAAAAAATTCCCGTACACTTAAGACAAAAAATTCAAATCTAATATATTATTACCCAGTGATGAAAGGCTTCTTCTTCAGTCATGATACGTGTATCTGTCGCGGCCATCCAATGAAAATCTTCGACGGCCACAATAATTATCCATCATCAGCGAGGAAAACGCGATCAAATAACCTCTACGGAAATTGATACTTGATCGACCTCGCTTGAGAAGCTTGATTTGGGGTCGCTGAAACACGCGCGCGATTCCTATCGAGTCTTGGCAGAGAATGAAGCGATTCATTTGTAATTTGTAATAAGAATACAGTTAATCGTTTGTAAAGATGGTTTCATCGGTGTGGACTTTCATTAGAAATTTTTGTTTCTAGTGAAAGTAAATTATGGATACATTCTTCGAAGGTTTAGTCTGAGAAAATTACATTCTGATAAAATTTTCTTCTTAAAATAGTTTGCTGTTACATTGCTGGAACAGCAAGTTTTCTGAATAGTTACTCCCAAATATCATGAATTTAACGAGACGTTCCGTTATTATTATTATTATTATTATTATTATTATTATTATTATTATTATTATTATTATTATTATTATTATTATTATTATTATTTTAGGAAACTTTAGAATTCAGTCAGTAAAGCCAGAGCTTATACATGTGAAGAAGTTAAGAATTCCATGAGAAGTTCCATTATTATTATTATTATTAGTAGTAGTAGTAGTAGTAGTAGTAGTAGTAGTAGTAGTAGTAGTAGTAGTACAGGAAAGATTAACATTCAATCAGCAAAGCTCTATAATTCAGGAACTTCAGCACTCTAGCTGCTCCGTAAAACTCTTTCGTCCTCACGATCGAGCGTTGTCGTGATTCCGAAAATAGCCAGCCTAAGTTTGAAGGGGGACATTGATTCCGAAAGTAACGGAGCCAAGGATTCAGGAAGTAACTGTTGGTGATCACGAAATTCACGAATAAATGGCTGCTCCCCGACCGCCCCCCACACGCCTCCCACAACGTTTACTTGTGGCTTTAAACCAAAGGGTTTTAGTTTTCTGTGAAAGAAAACTATTGAGATGGCTATTTGTCTGTCCGTCCTCACTTTTTCTGTCCGCCTTCAGATCTTAAAAACTACTGTGGCTAGAGGGCTGCAAATTGGTATGTTGATCATCCACTCTCCAGTCATCAAACATACCAAATTGCAGCCCTCTAGCCTCAGTAGTTTTTATTTTATTTAAGGTTAAAGTTAGCCATAATCGTGCGTCTGGCAACGATATAGCCCATGCCACCCCCGGGTCGTGGCAGAAAATTTAATGGGCCGCTGCTCATACAGCATTATACACTGTACAGAAAATTCGATTGCGCCGAAAACTTTGGCGCATTTTTTACTTGTTTCTCTTTATTCAATGATCCAACTCTGTTTTCCAGTTCTGTGTAAATTATTTTAGAATTTTAAGCGAAGAGGCAATGCATTACTACCCTCAAACAGTTCACCTGGTATTTTACTAATTTATTTGTATTTGTGTCTAATTTTTATCAACTTATCTATTTTTTTTTATTTTCGAACAACTGATCTCTTCTTTCTGTATTTCCTGTTATCATCTGTAACTTTTTTTAGAGGAACACCATATTCTTTGGAAGTTTGAATTTCAAGTCAATGGCCCTTGTAGGCTTGCTCTAGAACTAGCTGAATAAAGGTCGTATATTCTACTAACAAGGAGAACCTTCCTATGTGTTTCCTGAAGAATTCAAGTGGTTTGTTATCCTTTAGAAGATATTTATTTATTTATTTATTATTATTATTATTATTATTATTATTATTATTATTATTATTATTATTATTAGCAAAGATGCTACCTGATTGGAAATGCAGACTGTTATAAGACCAAGAGCCCCAATGAGAAACCAGAACTTAACAGAAAAAATTTGAGACGTAAAGAATACATTTTAAAATATAAAAATAAAGAAAGGCCTTTCATCAAGTTTGAACTTGTGAAATTTCCTCATGTTTTTCTTACCGTGACCTTGCCCCAGTGTCCATCAAGGGGTTTCCATCATGAAGTAAAAAGAAAACGAAGGAAGCTTTTGAAGGTTTTCTTGAAACCGCAGCTTCCAGCTAGATCTTTATCTGGAAAATTAATTGGTGAAAATGAACCAGAGTTTGATGGTCATTTCTTCGGGAAAGTTATACTGCTGTTGGGGAAGATGAATAATAACTTTTGTTTCATTGGTGGGGCAAGGATGAACGATATCTCTTGTCTCAGTGGTGAAGAAAGATGAATAATATCTCTTGTTTCATTGGTGGGGAAAGACGCACGATATCTCTTTTGTTTCATTGGTGGGGAAGGATGAACGATATCTCTTGTTTCATTGGTGGGGAAGGATGAACATTATCTCTTTTGCTTCATAGGTGTGGAAAGATGAACGATATCTCTTTTGTTTCATTGGTGGAGAAGGATGAACGATATCTCTTTTGATTCATTGGTTGGGGAAGGATGAACATTATCTCTTTTGTTTCATTGGTGGGGAAAGATGCACGATATCTCTTGTTTCATTGGCGGGGAAAGATGAACAATATCTCTTGTTTCATTGGTGAGGAAGGATGAACGATATCTCTTTTGTTTCACTGGGGAGGGGGAAAGATGAACGATATCTCTTTTGTTTCATTGGGTTGGAAAAAGTGAACAATATCTCTTTTGTTTCATTGGTGGGGAAAGATGAACGATATCTCTTTTGTTTCATTGGTGGGGAAAGATGAACGATATCTCTTTTGTTTCATTGGTGGGGAAAGATGAACGATATCTCTTTTGTTTCATTGGTGGGGAAAGATGAACGATATCTCTTTTGTTTCATTGGTGGGGAAAGATGAACGATTGTTTCATTGGGTTGGAAAAGATGAACGATATCTCTTTTGTTTCATTGGGTGAGGAAAGATGAACGATATCTCTTTTGTTTCATCGGATGGGAAAAGATGAACGACACCTCTTTTGTTTCATTGGGTGGAGAAAGATGAAGGATATCGCTTTTGTTTCATTGGGTGGGGAAAGATGAAGGATATCTCTTTTGTTTCATTGGGTGGGGAAAGATGAACAATATCTCTTTTGTTTCATTGGTGGGGAAAGATGAACGATATCTCTTTTGTTTCATTGGGTGGTGAAAGATTAACAATATCTCTTTTGTTTCATTGGGTGGGGAAAGATGAACAATATCTCTTTTGTTTCATTGGGTGGCAAAAGATGAACGATATCTGTTGTTTCACTGGGTGGGGAAAGATGAACGATATCTCTTTTGTTTCATTGGGTGGGGAAAGATGAATGCTATCTCTTTTGTTTCATTGGGTGGGGAAAGATGAACGATATCTATTTTGTTTCATTGGGTTGGGAAAGATGAAGGATGTCTCTTTTGTTTCATTGGCAGGGAAAGATGAATGATATCTCTTTTGTTTCATTGGGTGGGGAAAGATGAACGATATCTCTTTTGTTTCACTGGATGGGGAAAGATGAACAGTATATCTTTTGTTTCTTAGGGTGGGGAAAGACGAACAATATCTCTTTTGTTTCTTAGGGTGGGGAAAGATGAACAATATCTCTTTTGTTTCATTGGGTGGGGAAAGATGAACAATATCTCTTTTGTTTCATTGGGTGGGGAAAGATGAACAATATCTCTTTTGTTTCATCGGGTGGGGAAAGATGAACAATATCTCTTTTGTTTCTCAGGGTGGGGAAAGATGAACGATATCTCTTGTTTCATTGGGTAGGGAAAGATGTACGTAGTATCTTCTTCTTGTTTTTATTATAACTGTTGTTGTTGCTGATATTATTTTGTTTCATTGGGTGGGGAAAGATGAACGATATCTCTTTTGTTTCATTGGGTGGGGAAAGATAAAGGATATCTCTTTTGTTTCATTGGGTGAGGAAAGATGAATGATATCTCTTTTGTTTCATTGGTGGGGAAAGATGAATAATATTTCTTTTGTTTCCATGGGTGGGGAAAGATGAACGACATCTCTTTTGTTTCACTGGTGGGGAAGTATGAACGATATCTCTTGTTTCATTGGTGGGGAAAGATGAACGATATCTCTTTTGTTTCATTGGGTGGGGAAAGACGAACGATATCTATTTCGTTTCATTGGCAGGGAAAGATGAAGGATATCTCTTTTGTTTCATTGGTGGGGAAAGATGAAGGATATCTGTTTTGTTTCATTGGCGGGGAAAGATGAACGATATCTCTTTTGTTTCATTGGGTGGGGAAAGATGAACGATATCTCTCTTGTTTCATTGGTGGGGGAAGATGTACGATATCTCTTGCTTCATTGGTGGGGAAAGATAAACATTATCTCTCTTGTTTCATGGTGGGAATGATTAACGATATATACATTTTTTGTTTAAGCGGTGGGGGAAAGATGAACAATATCTCTTTAGTTTCATTGGTGGAGAAAGATGAACTATATCTCTTTGTTTCAGTGGTGGGGAAAACGGACGCATCAAGCAAGCTTAGGGTGACCAGACGTCCCCCTTTGCGGGGGACAGTCCCCCAACTCGAATCTCTGTCCCCCTAAAAATCACTACCTTCGGGGGACGTACTAATGTCCCCCTTTGCGGAATGTGCCCGCCTTCTGTCCCCCATTGCATACACAAATAGTAATAAATTGCTGATTGTTCAAAGATAAGAGTTAAGATATTTTTTCTTGAAACCTCTAAGGCTCTTGCTGCAGCATAGCTACAGTAGGTCTTAGAATTAATGAATTGTGCTCCATACTTCTCTTGCACTCGTCCATGTACGGCTAAGTCCAACTGCTACGTGTTGGTAGTCGATTAATAATCAAGTAGCACTCCAAAGAGGACGACATCGCGGCATCCAGAAGGAAGTGTACTTTAAAAAAAAAAAAAAAAAAAAAAAAAATAGAAAGTGAATATCCTTTCATAAAAAAAAGCATAAAGTGGAAGTGATGTCAAGCGTTTAAAGTGCACGTCGTACTTTTCGATGACAAATGGTGGAAAATATGATACTGAACGTCATTTAAAGACTAGTAGGCGCAAGCGTGCTGATGCCTCCTCCTCTTCAAGCAAGTCAATGACCACATTCCTACAGAAGGAAGGATTTGGAGAAAAAGAAAAGAATTTGGCAGCAGCAGAAGGAACTTGCGCTTATCATGCAATGCGATCTGTAGATTGCGCTTCCAGACTTATTAAAAAGTGTTTTGACAATTCGTTTGCATGCGCTCGCACCGAAACGGAGTCAATTTTGAACAATGTTTTCCTGCATGACGCCTTAGAGCCCTTAAAAGAGGATTTGTCTCAGAAATATTGTGTGACTTTATATTGTGACTGCTCTAATGACGCTAATATTAAATTGTGTCCCTTACTGGTTGGATACTTTTTGCCCTGCCATGGTGTCATGGTTGAAATTTTGGAAGTTAAAAATCTAGGTGGAGAAACGAGTGAAATACTTTCAGACTATGTACAAGAAACTCTCAGCTCTAATAAATTGTCTTCTGAATTGTTGGCATTGTGTGCTGACAACACAAATTGCAACTTTGGTGGATCATCAAGGGGAGCCAAAATAATGTTTTTTACCGGGTGCAACAAAATTTAGGAAGAATATTAATTGGTGTTAAGTGCGCCGCTCATATATATACTGAATAACTGTATGAAAGCTGCATCGGAGCATATATTTTACTATTGAAAGTAACACTTGCTCTGAATGAATGCTGTCTGAATCATACTCTTTCGTTTATTCAAATGTTTGCATGTATATCTAAATATATAATTTTTTGAAGAATAAATCTCATATGCCAGAATGAAAAGACTAAGCAGTTGCAATTCTCTCTCTCTCTCTCTCTCTCTCTCTCTCTCTCTCTCTCTCTCTCTATATATATATATATATATATATATATATATATATATATATATTAGGGTTATGCTTACGCTTAGCATATACATACTTGTTAATTTATATGGGTGTCCCCCTTTCACACCTCAGATAAATGGTCACCCTAAGCAAGCTAGAGCAGAAACAAAGACATATACGAGACTCCATGCCTGGTTAGTTGAAAACTCACCAGACGAAAGAGGCAGACAGTCCTATTCATTATATACATTCGTTTCCTGTTTCATGTGTAGCATGTAAACACTCACACCATGCTGAAGGCGTTCTCGATTGAATTACAGTTTCGTGTATTTTCTAAACGTTATCGAGGTAGCAAATTACATTGATGGTACTGATAAAAAAAAAACTATTAGCTATTTCTTGAGATGTGAAGGATGCTACAGGTTTAGTCATCGCTGTTTCTGGCAAAGTAAAAAGTTGAGGAAGTGAGAATTTCATTCATGACTTTTAAAAGGACCAACGTTGCGTATTTTTGTTGGTGATATGTTATTTGTGAAAAAAGACACATGAACTTACACTCTAGACATTATGAAGAAAGCAATCAACATGATTTCAGGTGATGATGGTGGATTATCAAAAGGTTTAATGACTATTGAGTTGAAGAAGAGGTTCATTGCTTTAACATGATACTCAGTTACCTACTCATTTACCTTTACCTTTTAGTTGTTTTATTTACTTAATATTTGGATATAAGCTAATCTTTTCTTCGTTTCTTGTACGGGGCATTTTACTCTTTCGGTGACGAAAAGGGTCACTTGATTGGTTTTCGTCTGAATATGTATAATGATTTAATTGCAGCAACAGCAGCGGCAATGATAAAAACTATAACAACAATAACATCAGCAACAACAACAGTTATAATAAAAACAAGAAGAAGATAGCAGCTGCTAACGTTAATAATGCTTAGAGTGACGGTAAGTTGATAACAAAATGACAGCGACAGACAAAACTAACTTAATGTACCATGCAAAAAATGGTAACACTAGACTAACTTTCCTCCTGAAAGCAGGGAGCCTGGCCTTGAAACACTACGTCTTCTCTAACGGTCATCGATGAAATTACAGAGACCTGTTCGCTCTTACTATCTTTCCAACGGCCCTCCCTTTATCTAGGGGGGAAAAGTGAACACGTCTGGAACCAGTTTTGTTCACTTTCACCATTACAAGAGTAACAATATATCGTTCTTCCCAAGAGAGAGAGAGAGAGAGAGAGAGAGAGAGAGAGAGAGAGAGAGAGAGAATCATCAATCTTCTGACTGAATTCGTATAATGATTTTAATTCTTCATAGCCTCTTCCTCTATTCGTCTGTCTCTGTTTACGCATACACACACACAAACACACGCACACATACACGTATGCATACACACACACACACACAACATATATATATATATATATATATATATATACTATATGCATAGTATATATATTATATACACACAGTATATATATTATATAGGGCATATATATTGATATATATATATATATATATATATATATATATATATATATATATATATATATATATATATATATATATATATATATATATATATATATATATATATATATATATATATATATATATATATATATATATTTCTGATATTTATTCCAAGTAAACTGTCAGACATGTCACCACAAAAAAAAAAAAAACCAGAGAAAACACGACTGACAAAATAAACAAACAACTTAGCCAACAGAAAGAAAACAGACGCCTGTCATTTCTTCTTCTTCTTCTTCCCATCCCTTAGCGCTGAGAGGCCAAACCGATCCGGGTAAAATGAAACCCGGCCCGAAAAGCCATAACTGAGTCCCGGTGGGTGTTAGACAGTGTATGTCGCTCGGATAGGGTTCCTTAAAATGTTGTTTAGGGTTACTTAAGAGGGTTACTTAAGTCTTTCAAATTAAAGGGCATGACGGATTGGATTTCGAGTGAAAGGCTCTTGAAGAGAGAACCGGAAATCGGCTGAAAAGTTGTAGGAACTTGGTGTCAGGCAGTTTTGTAGCAGATTAGAATCCACTTCATATCGCGTCTCGGATTCCCACAAAGGGGGGTTTTGTCGATGCGATTATAGCGTCGTTGAGTGTGCGTTGAGTCTAGATTTCCATATTTACAGGGAACGAACAAACTTATTAAAGATTGGCAATAGTAAGAAACCCTGAAGATAAATCAACGTGCTTATGTTTTGGGTTATTTTTCTTCTTCCCATTAAAACTTTCGTTAATCGTGATTTGCGTTTATCAACACTTCGGGGGATTGCTTTCCTACAGAAATGATAAGCCTCATTTTTAGTTTTCTGTAAAAGAAAAGTATTGAGATGGCTTTGTCTGTCCGTCCGCACTTTTTCTGTCCACTCTTTTTCTTCCGCCTTCAGATCTTAAAAACTACTGAGGCTAGAGGGCTGCAAATTGGTATGTTGATCATCCACCCTCCAATCATCAAACATAGCAAATTGCAGCACCCTAACCTCAGTAGTGTTTATTTTTATTTAAGGTTAAAGTCAGTTATAATCGTGCTTCTGGCAACTATATAGGGCAGGCCACCACCGGGCTGTGGTTAACGTTTCATGGACCGGGGCTCACACAGCATTATACCGAGACCACCAAAAGACAGGACTATTTTCGTTGGCCTTGATTACACGCCGTACAGAAAACTTTGGCGCATTTTGTACTTGTTATAAGTTGCCCAGTGAAAAGAAAAACAAATTAACTCAAGACAAGCTGGGCATTTAGTGACTAATTTTGCATGTGGGCCAAGAACTAAGTTTTGATCGGTTTGTTGTATTCCTTTTAATTTAGAATATACATAAAATGAATTATTCTTATGCATAACATCTCCTAAAAACATAACCGACACCTCACACGTCTCGAACTGTCGACAGTAAACAGTCCACCTAACTGCGCAACAACAACCCGCTGCTGGGAGAAAGGGCGCTGGTGACTGGTATGATACATGTACATACGCTACCGGGGTCTAAGCGATGTCAGGCAGGGCAGCCGATCGAGACTACGGTCTACCCCAAAGCCAAATCAAAGTCCTTCAAAAGAAGGCATCGTGCTTACCCCGTACAAAAAAAAAAAAAAAAAAAAAAAAAAAAAAAGCAAAAAGCGTTAAAATAAGAAGAAGAAGAAGAGGCAGTTTAATTACTACTGTTTTTGTACGTTAATACTCACCTTTTGTTGGTATGCTGAGTTGCTTCTGATTTCATTTCTACTTTGCTTTTCTAATTTCAACTCGGTCTCTTCCTTTTTGGAATTCGGACATTTTATTCCGTGAAATAATAATAATAATAATAATAATAATAATAATAATAATAATAATAATAATAATAATAATAATAATAATAACTAAAAGACATTTTAATAGTGCTGCAGCGATGGTGATAACTCCACATACGTTTTTTATAATAACTCTAAAAGAAAATACGATCTCGTTTTTTCAGTTTTTTTTTTTTCGTAAGATTGGTGTTCTTTTTGCTCAAAGACATCAGTATAAACACCTGGACAGATCGCAGTCTCTAGACCGAGGTGCTCTAGAACCCAAGTTCTAGACCGGATTGATAGCAATTCGTTCAAAGTTTACGCTGGACCGAAGTCACTATCAACATTGATTATTCTACGGAAACATCGATGATTGTTCAACCCCGTAGGCAGGTAGTGCCTTCAGTGCGCCTCACGCGGTGCACTGGAGTTATTACTCGAGGTTCTTTGCAGCGTCCCTTCAGCCCTTAGCTGCAGCCCTTTTCATTCCTTTTACTGTACCTCTTATCATATTCTCTTTCTTCCATCTTGCTATCCACCCTCTCCTAACAATTGCTTCATAGTGCAACTGCGAGGTTTTCCTCCTGTTACACCTTTCAAACCTTTCTACCCTCAGTTTCCCTTTCAGCGCTGAATGACCACATAGGTCTCAGTGCTTGGTCTTGGCCTAAATTCTATATTCCGTTTCCGTTCCGATGATTGTTCAACTACCATTTATCATCACACCTGGCTGACGAGTCCAGAGTTCCACAACAGGCTTCTCATAACACTTTAATGTCTTACTTAAATATAAGGGCCGCCCTGAAGCGTGGCCGTAGCTGGCATAAGGCGAGCTGAATTTAAACCAGGTGCGCTGAACTTGGAAAGTAATCAATTTTGTGACTGCAGTGACGCATGTGGTGCTTCGGAACTTTCACCACATCGTCAGGTTCCAGCTGAGCTGCAAAAATTTTGAAGCCACTTCAACAATGAAAGAAAATGGAATAATAGAAATGTACTTTCACAAAGAGTCACATTGTGAGCCTTCAAACTGATCAACAACCCGTCTATGGTCTGACTTTGGTAACCTAAATCTTGTTTTGTTGTCTTTACGTTTAGTTTTCTGTAAAAGAAAACTATTGAGATGGCTTTTTCTGTCCGCCCTCAGATCTTAAGAACCACTGAGGCTAGATGGCTGCAAATTGGTATGTTGACCGTCCACCCTCCACTCATCAAACATACCAAATTGAAGCCCTCTAGCCTCTGTGGTTCTTATTTAATTTGAGGTTAAAAAAAGTTAGCCACCATCGTGCGTCTGGCAACGCTATAGGACAGGCTACAACTGGGCCGTGGCTGAAAGTTTCATAGGCCGCGGCTCACACAGCATTACTGCATACACTGTACAGAAAACTCAATTGCGCCGAAGAAACTTTGGCACATATTTTTCTTGTTTGTTGTGTTTTCGTTTTATTTTTTGAGGGGAGAACAACTGTCACTCCTAAACTGCAATATGATTGCAGCTTCATCGGCTGAAGAATATGCCAGTCGTGCTCTGTTTGTCTGTTGTCTATCTGTGAAATTTTGATATATATATATATATATATATATATATATATATATATATATATATATATATATATATATATATATATATATATATATATATATATAGATAGATAGATAGATAGATAGATAGATAGATAGATAGATAGATAGATTTTCTGATAGAAACTCTCTGACTTTTTAGAAATCATGATGTTACTGAAAATCTAAGAACATTTAGTCTATTAAAATATATTCTCTCCATTACAGTTCTAAATCCTTTTGGCATATATATATATATATATATATATATATATATATATATATATATATATATATATATATATATATATATATACATACACACATATATATATATATATATATACAGTATATATATATGTATATACATACTGTATATATATTTACATATAATGTATATATATATATATATATATATATATATATATATATATATATATATATATATATATATATATATATATATATATATATATATATATATATATATATATATATATATATATATATATAAATATATATATATATATATATATATATATATATATATATATATATATATATATATATATATACATATATATATATATACACTGGCCAAAAAGCTTTAGAACCTAAATGGAGAAAATATATTTTGATAGATTAAATCTTCTTAGCATTTCAGTAACATCATGATTTTAAAAAAATCAGAGTTTCGACAGAAAATCTTCAAGTGAATTTTGTCCGAGACTTGCAGGCGGTAATTGTAACCGGTATTTGGACAATTATAAAAAATAAATCGATTCGTTTTTCTCTCGGGCTGCCTTGTAACACCCATCAAGCCACCTCTTCAAAGATTTAATGTTTAATAATCGGTATTTTTCTTTTAGGGTTATTTAAGGGTTAAGTAACTGGATTTTTCCTCTTACATTGTAGACTTTGGAATTCTCTTCCTGGTTCCGTTTTTCCTGACACTTGTCATAAATTTCCCTCGTTTAAGTGACAGAAAGTTCTGTCGCTTCCTGTAGTTCCTCATTGGTCAGGTTGGTATCGTTCTCAGCTAGCACTCTGCTGGGCCCGCGTTCGATTCTCCGACCGGCCAATGAAGAATTAGAGAAATTTACTTCTGGTGATAGAAATTCATTTCTCGTTATAATGTGGCTTGGATTCCACAATAAGCTGTAGGTCCCGTTGCTAGGTAACCAACTGGTTCTTAGCCACGTAAAATAAGTCTAATCCTTCGGGCCAGCCCTCTCTAGGAGAGCTGTTAATCAGCTCAGTGGTCTGGTTAAACTAAGGTTTACTTAACTTGTCGCTTCCTTTGTGTTTAAACCTCAGACTTCTTTCTTCCCATTATCTTTTTTTTTTTTTTTTTGTCATCTTCGGGCCTGGGCTAGGGTGAAGGGGTGGGGCCTTGGTTGCCTGTACCGTGAAGCTTTTCTCTAAAAAATAACAAGTAAAAGCCATGGCCCATAAAACTCTTAGCCGCGGCCCATGAAACTCAGCCATGATCCGGTGGTGCCAGAAGTACGATTATGGCTAAATTAAACCTTAAATGAAATAAGAACTATTGAGGCTAGAGGGTTGCAATTTGGTATGTTTGATGATTGGAGGTTGGAAGATCAACATACCAATTTGCATCCCTCTAGCCTCAGTAGGTTTTAAGATCTGAGGGCGGACAGAAAAAATGCTGACAGAATAAAGTGCGGACGGACAGACAAAGCCGGCACAACAGTTTTCTTTTACAGAAAACTAAAATAAGGAGGCAGGATAATGATCATAAGCACTGAAACTGCTGTATCAGGAGATTGTCTTGAATGTGGGGAAAACGAAGGCATGAACTAAGTGCGAGGATTACCATAAACACGTTGGTGTCCATCATTTGCGGCAATCTGTGTTAAAGGTGACTTATTTTCCAGGGATCAAATAAATGTACTTTTAGGCAGTACAATTATGCAGGGAGAGAGAGAGAGAAAGAGAGAGAGAGAGAGAGAGAGAGAGAGAGAGAGAGAGAGAGAGAGAGAGAGAGAGAGAAATGGCAAACTTATCTCTCGATTTCCTTGCTGTCACGTGAGAGAGAATGTCTTAAAGCAACGAGAAAATGTACTAGAGAGGTAATACAAAAATTAACCCAACTGTATTATACATATGGAGGGCCAAATATTTCTGGTGTTGGTTGCTCGAGGAACTATGCTTCAAAGAGCATTATTTTTTGCATTCTTCGTTCATACCGGAAACCTTTATCAGCACAGCATTCTATAAGTAGCTAGCTAAACATTCTATTTAACTGTTTAACAACACATGATCTTTCTGCTAAAGTGAAACACGGAAAGGTTAACTTCTCTGATAGTAACAATAATCTCAAGGGACTTACTGTAGGAGCTTTACAATGGTTTTAGTTTTCTGTTTAAGGAAATCATTGAGTCGGCTTTCTCTGTCCGACCGCCCTTTATTCTGTCCGCACTTTTTTCTGTCCGCATTTTTCTGTCCGCACTCAGATCTAAAAAACTACTGAAGCTAGAGGGCTGTAAATTGGTAAGTTGATCATCCACCCTCCAATCATCAGACATACAAAAATTGCAACCCTCTAGCCTCAGTAGTTTTTATTTTATTTTATTTAAGGTTAAAGATAGCCATGATTATGCTTCTGGTAACGATATAGGATAGGCCATAACCAGGCCGTGGTTAAAGCTTCATCGGCCGTGGTTCATTCAGCATTGTACCGAGACCACCGAAAGATAGGTCTATTTTCGGTAGCCTTGATTATACGCTGTAGCGGCTGTATAGAAAACTCGATTGCGCCGAAGAAACTTCGGCGCTTTGTTTACTTGTTTTGTGTTGTAAATGCTTATTGTTTACGGTGACTGATGGCTTTGGCAAATTTTCTTGACAGATTTTTATAGACCCAAGTATTTATCTTCGTAGCCCAGGTATTCCTCTGCCTGTGGACGAATGAATCTTTTGTGTATTTACAACATACGTAGTAGTCTTTGTTGCCTAAGTAAAAAAAAACTATAGTTTCTTCTGTTATTGCTATATATTTGCATGTATATATATATATATATATATATATATATATATATATATATATATATATATATATATATATATATATATATATATATATAAATACATACACATGTATATTTGGATTTTTATCACATCACCTTGAAAGTTTATACTCGCAAACATTAGGCTACAAATGACGTTTAATACCCAATTCGCTCTGCCTTGGAAATTTCCCCTCAGTATCATTTCCGAGGTAGAGCGAATTGGATATACTGTATACATTTATAGCTTAATGTTTGTGAATTTAAATATATAATATACATACACAGTATATATATATAAGATAAATAGATACATACATACATGTATACATACAAACATGCATACATACATACATATATTCATACATACATACATACATACATACATACATACATACATACATAGAGAAACTGAAATAGAGAGAAATGAGGACAAACGCAAAAAGTGTAGCGTATGTGGATGGACAGGCAAGATGTAATTCAGACCTTGGATCGGAGTGCTTTTGAGATGGTTTGGTCATTGAGAGAGAATGGAGGACGACGGGTTGACGGAAAATGTATAATTATTAAGAATTAGCAGGGGTGAGGAAAGGAAGACTTAGAAGGGATTGGATAGATGATACGAAAAAGTATTAGAAAGAAAGGGCCTTGATAACCAGGTAGTGGGAGTGTACTGGTAAGGAAGTGGCGAATGCCGCAGTTTGTGTGGGCGGAATCGACTTGCTGCTGATGAACACTGTAGGCGTATGTAGAGAAGAGGCCATGTCGTGGAAGTTCTGCCGACGGGGATTTGTCCAGGAATCAACAGTTAGAGTATGAATGTGGCAGTGACCGTTCTTTTGGTTTTCTCAAGTGACACCCTTTGTTTGGAGGAACGATTTAATGCTGACGCACGCACAGCTCAGACATTCATATATATATATATATATATATATATATATATATATATATATATATATATATATATATATTATATATATATATATATATATATGAATTAATTTTATCACATCACCGTGATTCATATACAAGCGTTAAGCTACATGTGTCCTTTAATATTCAATTCGCTCCACCAGGGTAATTTTTTAGTTGATAATAAGTTCGTCGTCTCGTGGGCTCGAACCACGGAAGCCCACGAGACGACGAACTTATGGACTCGAAACCACGGGGCAGTGTGGTTTAAGGCGTCACTGTAGTCCTGAGTTCTTGTTCTTCCGTGGTTCGAGCCCACGAGACGACGAATTTATATATATATATATATATATATATATATATATATATATATATATATATATGTATATATATATATATATATATATATATATATATATATATATATATATATATATATATATATATATATATATATATATATATATATATATATATATATATATATATATATATATATATATATACATATACATACATACATACATACATACATACATACATACATACATATATAAATGCAGACATTCAGTTATGAGTGAATTCACTTGTTGAAAATATTATTAAAAGTAACGTCACATACTGGCTAAGTCTTCTTATATTTTACCAAGATACCAAGACGAAGACTTATCCAACATCAACATATACTATGCAAAGAAGTAATTAAAACTTTCATCACAGAAAACAGAAGCATACATGAAAGTTGTTCATGAAGGGACGCCTTGGACAAAGCGTCTAAGCAGGTTTCAAGAGAATCACCGCCAGCTACGAAACCACAGGTCAGAGGTCACGCAAGAGGTCAGCTGCGTGTGTGGAGTGGAGGAGAGAGAGAGAGAGAGAGAGAGAGAGAGAGAGAGAGAGAGAGAGAGAGAGAGAGAGAGAGAGAGAGAATAATAATAAAAATGATCATAATAATAAAGGGAATGTAAGAACATTTTTAATGAAGAGAGAGAGAGAGAGAGAGAGAAGAGAGAGAGAGAGAGAGAGAGAGAGAGAGAGAGAGAGAATATAATAATAAAATAAGGAATATATAGGACCTTTTTAGTGAGGAAGGTGCAGAGAGAGAGAGAGAGAGAGAGAGAGAGAGAGAGAGAGAGAGAGAGAGAGGGAAGAAGAAGAGAGAGAGAGAGAAGAACAAACTGTTAATAATAAAAGGAAACTAAAGAAACTTTTAGTGAGGAACGTGAGGGGAGGGAGGGACAGAAACACAGAGGAGAGAGAGAGAGAGAGAGAGAGAGAGAGAGAGAGAGAGAGAGAGAGAGAGAGAGAGAGGTACCTAAAACAAACTGAAACGGGCATGAAATTACCGACATAAAAGCACGGACTCTGCTAACTCGTGAACATACGGGAGAACACTTCATACGGCTTTTATGGGCGCTCTCTACCCAAAGAGAACCTTAACCACTCGCCACACGAAAACGAACGTCGGTTTCGGCGCACGAAATCCGCGTAGGACGTGAGAGGGTCCGAGGAGCGACTTCGAGAAAAGCCGCCGAGGAGAGCGACCGCCGTGCAAAAGTCGTTGTGAATCCAACGCAGTGGTTCTCAGCCTTTTTTTTTTTTTGGCCCATGCACCCTTTCACCATATATCAGAATGCCATTCCCCCTCCCTTCTTTCCAAAACTGTCTGCCTCAAAAGGTGCATTTCAGATAATATGCATATACTACTAAAAAATTTTAGTCACAATTCCCACCCCCCCAGACTCTGAAATTCCCCTCCTAAGGGGGGAATTCCCCCCTGGTTGGGAACCACTGATTCTAACCGGTCGAAGGAGGAGGAGGAGGAGGAGGAGGGAAGGCGTAGAAGAGAGGGAGAACCTGTTTCCTAAAGTACTTTCCGAGAGGGAGACGAGCGTGACATGGAGCTAATTCTTGAGTGAAAGGCGCCTTCATCATACTGACTCGCCTCTTGATTGCCTGAGCTTTGCCTGAATGGGCTTTTCGGGCGTAGCTACGCTTCGCTTGGGGGAGATTGTTGTCGATTCAGAGGCCAGTACTGGCGTCAGACCAGTTCGAATGTTAGAGGCCAGTGGGATAAGTAGCCAGATGCCTTTCTCTATAGCCCAGGCCCGAAGGAAACCTGAAATGCAAACGGGAAGAAGAGAGAAGTGGTATGACCCAGAAGGAATCATCCTAATTTAGTCAAAAGCAGCAATAACTTTATTGATGATTATTGCACATTTTTATAGGTACAACACTTCACACAGATTCCTTATGATGTACAAAGTAAACTGAATACATGTTCTTTGTACGTAGGCTTTAATGAATTTCAAGTTCAGTTACTGAGTTTTTTTTTATTAACAATTCAAAGATAAATTGTTAAATAAAATACTGTACATCACTTTTCAACTCCCAGGATTAACATTCCATGGACGATGCTACTTTTTCCCGTCTTTATTTCGATAATTGATACAAAAGAGAATTCTTTCGGTACCGACGTCTTGCTATGAATCTGCTGCGCCTTTTCGACTGGGTATTTGCTTATTCAAATACCAGCAGGGTAAGGGAGAACGAAGTCACAGCGTGTTCGTTTTAGGTATGGGAAGAATTTATAATTACATACTGCATAAATAAATCCATGGATCAAAGCGTGTTTTAATACGTAATTGACATGGTAATTCCAGTTGTATAATTTTTCTGTGAAACCACACCTTACATAGAAAATGACCTAATGGTGAAGAAATTATGTATATATTTACATACATACACTTACACACACACACACAAACACACACACATATATACATATATATATATATATATAAGAAATATTATAAATGTTTATATTTTACATACAACACACACCACACACCAAAGAAACCTAGAGTTGTTTAACATTTTACTAAAGCCCTTTTCCCCGATTTCAGTAAAGACGGAATCTTTCAGCAGTGTCTACATACACTCGAAGTTATAACCACGCCATCCTAGTGGATCGTCTCGACTGGTTTGGTTAGGAAAGAATCCCACACCAAGCCCTTTATACCTTTTAACACATTAGGACCCGTGGTTGTATAAGGCCAGCTTATCATAAAACAAGTAAAAAATGCGCCGAAAGTTTCTTCTGCGTAATCCAGTCTTCTGTACAGCGTATACAGTATAACCAAGGCCACCGAAAATAGATCTATCTATCTTTCGGTGGTCTCGGTATAATGCTGTATGAGTCGCCACCCATGAACCTTTAACCACAGCCCGGTGGTGGCCTGTCCTATATCGTTGCCAGATGCACAATTATGGCTAACTTTAACCTTAAATAAAATAAAAACTACTGAGGCTAGAGGGCTGCAATTTGGTATATTTGATGATTAGATGGTCGATGAACAACATACCAATTTGCAGTGCTCTAGCCTCAGTAGCTTTTAAGATCTGAGGGCGGACGGACAGACAAAGCCGGCATAATAGTTTTCTTTTACAGACAACTAAAAATCACCGCCTGAGTGGAATTTACAATTCCCCTGGCAGTACATAGGCTTAGTAGGTTTCACGAATTTTATACCGTCTTAGTTGTGCCCTGAACTGTGCAGGGGAGGCATAACTGAAGAAAAGTGGTATGTAGAAGCATTTCTTTACCCGCAACAGAAGCATTGCTTTCTTTACCATTTCTTGTCACATCTTATCCGTTCCATTTGGTGTAGTCTCGCCTAGATGTCCATTTCCTTTAACTTGCTCCAATTTTACCATTTTGTATGGGAGGAAACCTTTCTGGCGAGCCCTATGAGAATCTACAAAGGTGACCCTGTGTTCTCCTTAACTAATAATAACAATAAGACAAATCTCATCTTGGAGTATTTGAACCACCTACCAGTAAGTTTCTATAGGCAAACACTATAGCCGCTCAGTCACTGAGGCTTATCTGGTTCTACTTTTTCTGTGTTAGATTCATGACCTGACATTACGTTGGCTTGGTAATTTGGAATTTAGTGGTTCAGATACATAAGAGAAGGTTTGTCATATCAAATACTTCTAGGCAAGATTGCCTGCTTAAATTTCCAGGAGTCCTCTGAAGGGCAGCATTGGAAAAGCTCTTCGTTGGGTGAGTCGGTAGAGCTGCGGACTGTCACTCGATGGGCCGGAGTTCAATTCCCCGGCCGGCTGATGAAGAGTTAGAGGAATTTATTTCTGGTGATAGAAATTCATTTCTCGCTATAATGTGGTTCGGATTCCACAATAAGCTGTAGGTCCCGTTGCTAAGTAACCAACTGGTTCTTAGCCACGTAAAATAAGTCTAATCCTTCGGACCAGCCCTCTCTAGGAGAGCTGTTAATCAGCTCAGTGGTCTGGTAAAACTAAGGTATACTTAACTTGACCCCAGGAAATATTCTTCCATTGTTGAACTCATCTGGCAAATTGAGTGTCATTTTTCATAACTCTAACCACTGGATGTAATCATAAATATTTTATTATCCGGACGCTAAATAAATAAGTAACTAGATCATTAAATAAGATATTAATAGAATCAGAATTTAAGTGTTCGTAAAGCAGAAATTAGTCTGCCTATTCGATGCTCTTTTCCCGTTTATTGTATTTTTCCTTAACCGATTGTATGTAACAGGAGCTTCTTTGTATCCGGTGGCCATCTGGGTTCTATTCCGTCCTAATACACATTTACATAACCTGAAGACTTTTCTTACTTGTAATAATTTTAATTATCATAAATGCCAAGCTTCCGCACTGTGTCTATACTTTGGTTTTCATAACAGCCTTAAAATTCTTTAATAATGTTGATCTTCACAAGACAATTCTTTTTTTCAAACCTATGAAATTTTACTTTGTCATTCCTGTGTTTATTTTATTTTATTTTGTTTCATTTTTTTGTGATAGACATCTGGGTTACTTATGATCCTTTATAGAAAATACAGAAGTTCAGTAAATCACAAAATTACATGTAGATGTTACACTTCATTTAAAGAAAATTATTATTATTATTATTATTATTATTATTCAGATAAAGGCCTTATAGCTTTTTTCCAAAGAATGTGGGCCTATGTAAAGAATAGTCATGAAACATCGAATTTCGTTACCATAAAGAATTATTTCCAAATAACTTACCGTATGCAAATGCAAGTTAATAATTGTTCTTCGTAAATTTCCCATGGTTTTGTTTTCTTTAAAATGGTGTCCCTAATAATAATAGGTGGAAGAAGAAGAAGAAGAAGAAGAAGAAGAAGAACAAGAAGAAGAGGAATGGAAACAGGTAATACAGACAGAGAGGTATGTTCACTCATCTCACTCTAATGAACCACTACGTGCAGACTTGGGTCGCCTTGTGACCAGAACAACAGAAGATGCCTTGAGAAAGCGAAATATAGCGAGGAATGTAGCCAGTTCTAAGGGATTAGGACATGGTTAGGCAAATTGCCCCTGGCAGGGAAGTCTTAAGTAAAGGCGCGATTATGGAATGTGGGGCATTCTGGAATTTGCTCGGCGAGGGAGGATAACGGAGGGACAGCACGCAAGCGGTGTGAGGTATCCAAGATGTGCGGTGTTGCCATCCAACCTCTCTCTCTCCAACGGTCAGTTCTGCTTGTGCAGTTTTGGGTTGTATGAGGATCGTGGGTTGTATGATGCGCTCTCTCATCTTTTTAGCTTTCTTGTTTGAAATAACTTGAAAAATAGTTTCTTACTGTACTATAGTGATGTCTGACGAGAAGAAACTACTAAATTTTGGCTAAAGAAAAAAAAAAAAAACAGCTTACCTACCTTCTCATTTGCGAGTTGCTAGGTAAATGTGTGTAGCTACAAGCGATCGTCACAAGTACTTGATATTCATTTGATGCATGGGGCACGGAAATGACTACGCATATCTTGTGGTCATGAAATGATCATAACTCCTTTTTACAGATTAAACTAACGAACTCTGTGCTAATTCAAATATCCGTAAAAACGGATTCACCCAGAGGCCATTTTCTAAAATCAATTGAACACGGTACTGGACGACTCCTACTAGTCCGGCGAAGGGAATTCGGTCTGTTATACACAACAAAAGTGGAGTGGGTAATAAAACAGATACAATATACAGATTTCGTAGCAATGAAATGGAGATTCATTTTGCCTGTAAGTGTATACCCTTGGCCATAACGTCGAGACTAACGTAACGGAGGTTGACAAAGGATTTCCATGAAGTGAAGGCAAAATCATCATGGCGAATTCCTTATTTTTTCGCTACCATCACTGAAACTTTTGTTTTCTAAAAAAAAAAAAGTAATATTAAATACTACAATGAACCCTCACCCCACGCTCCCACAATTGATAATAAATAATCGTACTACATTATTTTTCCAAGAATTGTCATAGATTAGTTAGTTTTGGATAAAGAGTGTAAATGGCAATGCATATTTAAATGCATGTCATTTTCGTTTTGAAAGAAATTGCTCTAATCGAATTCGAGGATCATTTCTAGATTAGAAAATAATTATGAATTACACGTATGAGCAAATTTTAGAAATTGAAATGATTCAGTGGTGGTCTTCGTAACAGTGGAAAAATAATTTGATTTCTCGGAATTGAATATTACAGCGTACATAGGAAAAAATTAAAGGGTACAGGAGAACTAATGCCTGGAGTTCGACATATACCATTATTCTAAAGGGATTATTTAATACCTGTTATATTGACCGGATTTATTCAAGCAGCTGGTATGACGGCAATTATAATCATCAACAGCTGATACTAAGATAATTCATTGTAATAAAAACTAAACTTTTTTCTCTTCATACGAATCTCTCTCTGCAGATTGCTAAAGGAACAAGAGCCTGTGCTGTCATAAAGCCAGCTTAATCAAACAGCAGCAGATCTCTGTCAAGTAAATGTGAGAACAGATTGCATGACGGATGCTACAAAGTCATCTGAGAAAAGAGGGACTGATTAATGGTTGTGATGGCAGTTTAGTTTCGGGATCACTAAGTTCAAGTATGTTTTGTCGTCGTGGATTGGAATTTATGACCTCTAACTGACTTGAAGGGTAATCGAAAAGCCAACGAGATGAATACACTGCATAAATAATTATTATTTGAATTCATCCTTGATAGGTCTGTTTTTCAGAAAACACATCCCCTGCATCGTGTTTCGCTATAGCTATTTCATGTCTGTGAGTTACACTTCGAGAGCTGAAAATTACTTCACAATGTTAGATTAATGATCAGAAAATAAATTGTGTGTGAATATATGTTAAAAACCTGTTTACAATTGGCTAAAACAGCTTCTAATTGGCGACCTGGCAGCGTTGTCATTCAGCGGTTTGGTAAATCCAAACCACCAGGCACCACTAACTCGCCAGTCAAGTGAAGGCAACCGAAGAGAGAGGGTGTACGCGTTCGCCTCTCTGGATACGTTCACTCTCGCAGGTCAAGTTATCTCACGCTTGTTGTAATTTGATGGTGACTTTAGTTTCTCCTTATACTTAGTGTTCAAGGTGTTTCTCAGGCATCCTGGATGATACGTATCAATACAATCTACCAACTTGTTTACTATATAGAAAGTGAATTTGGAATAGTGACGAAAGTGTAAGTGAGAAGGAAAGTGATTTAGTCTATTCGTGCATGGTGAACAGTCCATGTGATGTTGATCTAAATATCTTCGGGTAATTTTTCATTAAAATGAGAAGCTATGTTTTAGCCCTGTCGTGTGGCAATTAATGTGATAACAATCGAATTTAATGTGCTAACTGAAGTGCCAGTGAATGAATGATGTGAGGTGTAACGTTACTTTTACTGAAAATTGAGGATTAAGATTTTACAAAAGAAAAAAATGCTGTGGGATAGTAATAAATATATTCGTATAGTGTTAAACAAACAATATGATTTAAGTAACGTTGCAATAGCCTAACTAAGTTGTAAATCAAAACATTTATTTACGTCAATTGGCAGTATAGTTAAGGTTAAGCTAAATGTGTAAAACGAGAACTGAAGAATCCGATAGCGTCGTAGCCTAGGCCTATAATAAACTTTGCCAATACTGTAAATTGACAGCGTCTTAGGCCTAGGTTGAGGCTTCTGTCGAAAGAGGACTTGCCGAGAGAGAGAGAGAGAGAGGAAGAGAGGGGAAGAGTAGTTTTGCAAATTGCTTTTAAAAGAAGCGACAGGATGCCTTTGCTTGCCGTGCTAACGGTAGAGGAGGATACTGCGGTTTTCGAGGTTTAATGACATTTAAAACTAAAAGGAAAAAAGGGAGACATCCAGCTATCCAGCAGCGGCACTTTGTTTTATCTTCGCCCGGATAAGGTAAGGCGTTTAAATTTTGTTGTCAGTCCATTTTCCTTCTTCTTTTCAGTGACATATTAAGCATGTTTCGCTTGTAATGAAAGTTATCAATAAGGAGAATCGAACAGGTTCTCGAAAGCTTTCGCTTTATACATATTTATAGAATATATACATACAACAGACATCAATATGTGACTCGCGATTATGAGATTTTTATGAAATAATTATTGCATAAGGAAAAGGATGTCTGTAAAAAATGGGTGGCATGTCGATACCCTCAAGTTAATTTTGTTACAATTAGCATGTTAGAGAAACGCAACAGAGTTCGTCAAGGCAGATTAAAAAAAAAAAAAGGGGGGGAAAGCAACAGTACGCAGGTTAGTAAAAGCTAAAAACAGAATATTATAACACGAAAATCAACGGTCTTTCAACGAAAGTTGCAGTGGGCAGCAGAAAATCAGTATGCCCTTGACTCGTGAAATTCCAGTAGAATGTACGGAGCCAGATAAAGATGGATATTGGCTAATGGAGTTTTCCGACAAATGACATAAGTTTCAAGTTGTAAAAAATTAGATAATTAAATAATGAAGAAGTAAACATTACATGAGATAAAATCCTCAAGAGATAATGACAGCAAATGTCCTCGAAGAGAACAAAGAAGAGAATATCATTGAATATAGTATATATAGGATATATATATACTATATATATGTGTATATACATACATATATGTATTAATACATACAGTATACAGTATGTACGTATATATACATATATAATTAATATATAAATACATAAATACACATATACATATATATATAAATACATATGTATATGTATAAATAAGATTAGAAGCCGGACATAAACTGTCTGCTAACAGAAACTCACGGTATAAAAGACAGATGAAAACAAAATAAAATTTTATCGACAACACAAAAACCTTACATTAAAGAATAAGACTGAAATATTTTTAGAGACGTCTTGCATAGATATAAGAGTGGCGGTATATAGACCAACGAATACAAATGAAATAGAATTTATTAATGAACCAGAAGACCATCTAAATGCATTCGATGATAAATAAATCAGACACTTTTATGTTGAGATTTGTTTGTTGATTGGTAATAAGAGAAAACGGAAGAGTAAATGACTTTATAAGCATCTAAAATTATCATTGTTCGATAAACCACCAAGGGCACTGGTCATACATTACCTTGGCTATCAAGTGTCGGTAAAAGTGAGTGCTGGAAAATCTAGACGTCGAGGGCATTGAGACCTCTCATATTACTATAAATCGATTATCTTCAACATACTTTGAGAGGGAGAGAGAGAGAGAGAGAGATTTCAACCCATTTACATTTCTAGCGGAATGTACAAGTGCTTTTCAAATAATACAAACTGTAGCTTGTCACTGAAGTAAGGCAGAGTAATGTTAACGATGTTCAAGCTTTCCTTTAAATATTATGTTAAGATTTAGCCAAGAATGTAATCAAAATTATCCGATTATTGTCAAAGGAGTTGAAATTAAAGAAAACTCACGACGCCTTAATGGTTGGAATAAGATAAGCTAGCCGGAAATAAGTAGAGGAAAAAGACGCCAGGTAGCAGACTTATAATAAAGAAATAAATAAGAGTCTAGACCAGCATCATTACCCGTACAATGAGAAAGTGACAGGTGGTAAAATCAAATTCAAGAATAAGGAAATGAGTGTTCAGAATCGTATCGAACAATATCAAACGACTGAAACCGTGGCAGACCAGCAGGCCATTGAAAGGAACAATACTTACCGTACCAGAAAATCAGCCAGCCATTCTGAAAAATCACTCTACCGAAGTAGTATGCCCCATGATAAATATTACATAGATAATGATAAGTGCGCGTTACTACTGGTATTACTAGAATTAAATGCAAAATTTGATACAGTAGTACATTAATTTATGATACAGGAGTTTAGAAGACGATGGTTGGAATACTTTAAGAGCAATGTCACTAGGTGAAGCTGGGGGTCTGTCCCAAAATGTTTGTCAAGAGGTGCAGGCCTGCCTCAGAGGCTATGACGACACTACAGCGTATACTGTATCGAATGATTCTGGATTACAAAAAAAAAGGGACATGATAAGTTTTCCGCTGATGATACGCAATTGTACCCAATTACGAAGAATACCGTACTTGAAGGGATTATAACCAAAAAATGAGACAAAACGAAGGCTGTCAAGAGTTTGATGAATATCATATATCAACAAAGTCAAAACTAAATGAAAGATAGTGTAAATGGGAGTGTTGATTGATTAATGTCTAAACATGGCCGATCAAATATAGAAATTCAGGCCCTCATGAAGAAATGCTTAAATGTGGATACGTTAAAAATGCTGTTGCATACCTATGTAATCATAAAAAATACTGAACATTCACTATAAAGTCATACCAAAAGATTTGTTGAAAAAGCTGTCAATTAATAAAGAATGAATCCCCACGAGATAGGCTTATCGATGCGAAATTTAGGCCCATTAAAGAGTAATTAAAATATCTGCTTATAAATCTTTGATGCGGTAGAACAAGTTTCCCAAGAACTATAGACAAGTAAATGGACCTGCCGGGTGGACCAAATGAGTTCTGGGCTTACAAAAAGACACTCGAACGATGCTATAGGCCTAGAACTAATATCATTTTCTCTTTGTTCGCTGTTAATGTCAGACTCTAAGTCAGTTAGATCTGAGGAAGGCAGAAACTAAAGACGGCCTAGATGGGAATTATCGTGTTATGGGTGACTGCCTTAGTGCTAAAAACTTGTCTTACTAAGATTTAGATAGTGGCAATTGGTCTATAAAGGTATCACTTTAGCAAATTAAAGCATACTCATTCACCAAAAGTTGAACAAGTATCGTGGTACGATTTCTAGTTAAAAGAAGTGTTATGCCCTTCTTTTTGTTAGAACTATAACCTACTTTCATGTTAGCTGTCATTTAAAGTACGGTAAGTGAAAAGTAAGATTTTTAATTTTTGTCTGAGAAATCGGTATTTCGTTTTTAATTTTAGCACCGAAAATTACAAACATCGTTTCGAATGTATTGCGAAGAACTGTGTGAGATGACATTCCGTGCTAGGCTATATATGGCAAAACGTTTTAACTTGACAGCTCTCCAGAAACGGCCGTTGATTTAAAATTCAACACACGACAGAACGCATGCTGTGACGCGCGCAAATTACCAATAATGCTCAATGTACTTTTAAAAGGTTACAACTTGTTTTTTGTTACCTCTATTTTAGAAGTGGAAATAGAGCGGAAATATTTTCACCTATACTGGGTTTCGTTATGGTTTACAAATTTTGCAAGTCATCTGATATAGGTTATATATTATAGGCCTAGTTTACTGGTATGTCAAGTGTTGAATTTCTTTGGTTCTCGCATTGCTTTAAGTTTTATCCAAATTGACATATGAGTTATGCTTCATTTGAATACTGCGGTGTCCGGAAAGTTACCCAAGATCCCTTTGGTGCCATGAGGAGTTGCCATATTAGGAGGACTTTGGAATCCCTTATTGTTTATGGAAATGACCAGATGTTAAATTGCCTGTCAGTATTGCGACTGGTGGTGCAGTAGTGGAGCCTAGAATAGAATTTACATTTACCACCTACGGAAATCTCTATCCCCTGTCACCTAGTCGTTGCATAATACCTATGTCTCCGTCATTTCCCACTGGACCACCGCGTAGTTTAATAAAACAAGGAAATTTATGCACGTTTTCATCATCGGGGGTTCACTGTTATCGTGTAAGCAAAACCGGATTCCTTCACAGTGGCCACGACAGTCTTGTGACTAATACCGACCTTCCTTCTATAGATGTTTCCTGAGGATTTCAATATGGCTTTTGTAATAGGAACATTTATAATATTAAATTGTTAGTTCTACTGGAGCCCAGGCTAAGACATGCGCATAACATGCTGAATTACTCCTTGTGCTTGTAACTCTCTTCCTCATTGTAGTATTGGTAAAATGATTGAAATAATAATAAAAACGTGATTGTGGAAAATTAAAACGCGTGATGCTGGCGATTCGTGAGAGCCGGGAAGTTATTTTCTTCTTTACAGAAGTAGCGACTCTTTTTTTTTTTTTTTTATCGTGTGCTTTAATGTTGGTATTAGCCGATTTGTATAGATAAGTAAATGAAGTTAACTGTTTCTGTGTTTTTGAAACGTGGATATTATTATTATTATCATTATTTTATTATTATTAATACAAACTGATTGGCAAATTAAAAAAAAAAAACACCGAAAAAAATATAACTGAAAATTAGCACGTAGGAAATTGCTATTAAACATATGAAATAAAGACATAATATTATTGAGAGAAATGGGCTTTTGAAAGTCTCTTATGTATACGGGAAGAATACGCATTTTCAGAACAAAGGGTTTCATGTAGAGGTAAAACAGCAGATTACGACTGCATGCCAAATCACATGGTGTTCAGCCTACACTTAAACGCAATGTCAGAGTGAGGTGTATAAGCAGACACGCTTCGCTTGGTTCCTCGCTCGACTGACAAAACATATTGTTCCCATGTAAAATATTCGGAAAATTCATGGTAATTTGCATCGTTATTAGGGTGGCGTTACGTACTGTATCGCCTCGAAAGCTTTATCTAATAATGCGCCAGCGAAAATTGCGATGAAAGGCTGCATTCCAGTGTGGAGGGATAGATGCCTTGGAAAGTATTGTCGAAAATGCACTTTTTTTTTATTGTTAGTGCAAGGAAGATTTTCTGTAATTTATGAGTAAAGAGAATGTAGGCCTATATATGACATAAGCATTCATAGTTAATGTCGCTGTGAACCTTTTTCTGTGTGGTATAAATATTCATAGTCAATATCTCCGTAAATTTTGTCTTCGCTATTATTGTCAGTGCAAAGAAGCTTTTCTGTAGCGTATGATTAAAGGGAATGTAGGCCTAGCCTATATATGGTGTGAATATTCTTTGTTAATATTCACTATAAAAGACATGAAGAAACTACTGTAACTGGGTTTTTATGGACGGATATATCCATTTAGAAATTTCAATTAGCATGTGTCATCAATTTTCCCCTATTCTTCCCTTGTCAAGCCTTGAAACAACTTCAGTGTCTAACTCCATGATGAATGAAACAATGGTTCGAAAAGTGTATTGCGAAAGTCTTTGTGCAGAAAACGTGAAAGTGACCATAACGCAATACAGTTTTAATCGCGACGCCTAATATTTACTTTGGCATTGGTCGTGTTGTTACTGGAGTGACAGTGTGCATATTTCAACTGTGCAAATATTGGGTTGGGGATGGGTTTGTTCATCGGCAGCATAGGCTCTCTCTCTCTCTCTCCTTAACTCGGGTATTCATATTCCGATCAGTTTGTTTACGTATCCCAGTATTTTTCTGAATATGTATGAAACACTATCAAGAATTTGGGGCATGTCTCACTCATCGTTTCGTCATTGTCGTACTATAACTTGGCATTGTTTTTTTTATTCCTCTCATTTTACGTTCGCTGTTTATGTTCGCCAAGCTAGTTAATGGCACATTTTGTCCATTTCTTATGAATGTGTACTTAGTTTGAATTATAACGATAATTAAATACACATGAACATGAATATATTGGAAAACTGAAACTCGTAAGGGGTCAAAACAGCATCGTTATTGTAACATTTACAGAAGTATAAATGCTTAAGCCTATGCTCACATTTATTGCATTCTTGATTAGACTGGAAATACCATGATCCATAACGCGTTTGGACGCATCTTAGAAATTATCAGGCAATATTATGTAGGTTGTCGTGGATTGCAGAAACTTTGTTCTTATTTTAACTGTAGCAGAATCTAAAACCATGAAGTAAGATGCAGTTACTGGTCCGTATTATATTAGCAGTTATGAATGCGTAATTATCGTTTAATAAATAGATATAAAAGTTAGGAACTGTACCTTTAGGAAAAATGAACACACACCCCTGATCGTGGAGGACCTTGGCACTGTGGCTGTTGTTGTATGGGCACCACCTTCACAAGGCAATATAATTTGCTAACCCTGGTTTAGATTCCCCTATTGCCACAAGTATAGGTACGCGGTAGTTACTCAGATTCTTTAAGAATGATTGCATGGAAAGGGTGGGGTGGAGGTGTTGTGGAGAGCCCACAATTACCTATGGTAATAGTAACGATGATTATCTTTAAGAAAAAATGTAAAATGCAATTATATATATATGCATGTATATATATTATATATATGTATATATATGTATGTGTGTGTAATAAATCTTTTAATTTGTAGAGAATAAATAAAATACAAGAAATGTGTGGCTTCCTTCAGTGATTGGGATATATGCAGTGACTTGTTCAGCTAGGATTGAATTGTACAAAAGTTTGAGCGAGAATGACTGTTGATTCAGCCTAGTATGAGTGGTCATTGCAAGGGTTGCTGTGTGGCCTGTGTATTGCAGGCAGCCTGATATTTACCAGAATTGGTCAGACAAGATGACTGACATCAACTGGAAGATGGTTGAGAACATCCTGCAATATCAAGAGGCAGAGCAAATGCATGATTAAAGGTGATATATCCAACAATGGTTTGACACTGATCGAAGGTGGCTAAAGAAAAGACGATGATTGACCATCACACTGCCGAGAATTTTTTAGACGATGTTGGAACGTGTGATGAATGGATTTATTATTTTGATTTATACAAACGTAATGAAGTCAACTATTCTGTTTAACTCGCTGATAGAGTAGCAGACAGTTGGTAAATATCATGACTGAGTTGGCAAGGCCATCAGCTGCTCAAAAGGCAGCCGAAAGTGGTTTGTCATTATTATTCATAATGTGGAAATATATTCAAATGGAACAGGCCTGGAAAGCCATTAACTTGCTTAACAAGCTTACCCAGAATGCACTACGTATGGGTGAAATTAAATAACTTGGCTGGAAGATGAGAAACGTATTTAGAGAAAAACTTTACGTGCAGGTAAATATAGGCTTGATTGCACAACAGGTAATAGAAAATAAATACCATTTAATTTAAATAACTCAAGGCACAGGAGCGTAGAGTTTTAAGGTAGCATCACAGTCTATCTTGAACTCGAGATCGTCAACTTCCGTAACATTGCCAAGAGTATTTTGACAAAGATTAATTGGTAGTGCGAGTCAACAGAGGTTGGACGGTTAACAAGGGTGACAGTGCCAATGGCTAGATGATGGATGGCAGCCGACAACCTTCAATTAGCCTTGAGAGATGGGAATCTAATGGTTTAACCCGCTTGATGACTAATATAAAGAATCATTTGTGACAAATGAATCTAGAAGTCATTATAAGAGACAACAATTTTTGGAGGAGTAATACTGCTGAGAGATCAGTGCCAATTTATTGGTGAATGTCGACGTAGATCAAATAGCTTGGGTGAGAATACTTGGTGAGTTTAGAATGGTGTCATCCTGAAGCCTCTGGGAGGCTTTTCTATGGGTTCTTAATCCCAGTGAGATACAGAAGTGGAGGCTTACTATTTCTTACGGCATGGGAGAGTCCCAAGAACGTATTTAGTCTTCTTATCGTATGTTTTATACAACCCCTGATGCTTGCTTAAGTTTTGCAAACAACTCTCTCTCTTGGTCTGGACCAGTTTATCGCAAATATAAGCCTCCTTCTTTTGTTTGCCGAAGCTGAAATTAATTGTAAGTTCTTCCACGCATTTATCACCCGTAGGATCATCATAACTGCTTAATTTCTTTATATCGTTCATAATACTTGCTTTGCATTTAAGAGTAAAGCAAGGCACATCGCTTAACACATACAGTGGAGGGCAAATGAAGATTACACCATCTCACGAAAAAAAAATAAAGACAAATCTTTACTTAAGAGGTGGCTGTGATACTTTTCCTGAAGCGGAAAATACAGAAACGGTAAGAAATGAAGGTCTTGTTTATCAGAGGAAATTACAATTGTTTCGCTCAAGGAAGCGGTTTACATTTAAAAAAGGACGTTTTTGTATAGTTATTAGTTGAGGGCATTGATTATGAAAATGCCCCGTTCCCGTTGGAGGATTTTCTTCCTCATGAGGAGTGTGGAGATGTAATTTCCTTGCTATTATGCTCGATTAACAGGTAATTTTCGTAATGATATAATTTGGACATCTGATAATAGTTTTTCTATATAATGTCAACAAAATCTCGAAAAATTTGATAGTTGCCATTCGATCTCAAACTGTGTTTATAGATATAATTGAAGCCTATACTGTATATATATATATATATATATATATATATATATATATATATATATATATATATATATATATATATTAATTTCTGACTCATGTGGATCGAACCCAGGTCTTTTAATTGAAAGACGAAACCGCTGCCAACCAAGCCACACTTGTGGCAACGGTCTCGTCTTTCAATTGAAAGACCTGGGTTCGATCCTGATGAGTCAGAAATTTATTTCTATTCCACACGTGACTGTGTGTTGATTGTTTCTAATATATATATATACATTATATATATATATATATATATATATATATATATATATATATATATATATATATATATATATATATATATATATATATATATATATATATATATATAAAACGTTTTCCTTGGGTAGGCCATTGTTCCTTTCACCGGTAATGCTTTATTTTGGGGCGAAATAATTTTCTTAAATAGGAATTAGTTTCGGTTGGTGTATCCCGCAAGTGACTGTACCTTCAACCTTTCTCTTTGTTCATTTTAGACCGGTGTAAGGTTGCCTCTGTCTGTCTGTCTGTCTGTCTGTTTGTAAGTGCTTTTCGGCCACTGTTCACTATGTTCTTACAGCAATATATATCTTCCCTGAATCTCATAATCTACCTTATTGAAATAGGCTCGTCTATGGCTTCCACACTTCACTCTCTCATCAGAGCCTGAGTTACAGAGGGAAAAATAGATTGTGAGTCCCCCCTGCGGCCTTCTCTTATACAAACGGAGAGAGAGAGAGAGAGAGAGAGAGAGAGAGAGAGAGAGAGAGAGATAGAGAGAGAGATAGCCAATTAGCAGTAATTACCTATCATTCAGGCTTTAAGTGCACGTGTGTGTTATCATTGTTGTTAATTGCTATCATCCGTTTCCTCGCTCATTTGATCAAGGCTTTTTTGTCGCTGTGATTATGTGAGGCGCTGTCAAGTTTTTTCTTTACGCTTGCACTCTTACGCTTTCGTTATCTCTCTCTCTCTCTCTCTCTCTCTCTCTCTCTCTCTCTCTCTCTCTCTCTCATGTGTAGCTTCAAGCCTTTGGCATCTTACTAACCTATGCTTCAGTATTTGTATGTTCATATCATTTTCTGCTGAGAAGTTGTTATATATAATTTTGACAATGACAGGCATGTCTTTTGTCTTTTGCTCCCTTTGTTTCTTCTTCCCCTCAGTCCTCTTTGTAATCTATTTATTAAAAATGTCCTTAGATCGTGTTTTTTTTAACATTATGACCATTTTCCAAGGAAGTTTGCGAAAAGAGTTAATGGCCTCTTCGGCGTGTTTCATCAGGGTATGTTGCGCGTTTTTTTTTTAATATATAACTTGAAGAAGACTTCTATACTGCCCTCAAATGGAAAACTGCAGTATCTGCAAAATTTTCGAAATTGAGATATGCCACCTATTTGGCTCGTGAAACACTAATCACACAAGATACTGCAGTTTCAGAATGATTCTTCAGTGCTTTCCACGAGTATTTAGGGGGTCCCATTTGCAGTATCTGCAAAATCAGTAGTAAGGCAAGGAAGTATCTACCATTTTTCTCAGCTTTGTATTTTTGCAGCTTCTGCAGCTTCCATTTTAGGGCAGTATAGCCTGTCTTAAAATTCTGGGGTAAAGAAATTCATAGTTATGTCTTGGTGTATAATACTTGTTGATCTCTAGAATCTTTTGATATATATTTTTTTTAACAAATTGCCCTTCATAATAATAATAAAAAAACGCTGGATCCATATATATATATATATATATATATATATATATATATATATATATGTATATATATATATATATGTATAAATGTATATATATATATATATATATATATATATATATATATATATATATATATATATATATATATATGTATATATATATATATATATAAACGTCCAGCCCAAAAGCTAGCCTCTTTTTCTTTTCCCCTGTGTCATAAGTTTGCAGAATTAAGGCATTGTAACTTGCTTCAATCTTCGGAACGGTACAGAACGTCCGCAGGGTCGGGACTTGCCGTCTCGACCCCCTGTCATTTTCGAAAACATGGATGCACTAAAATAAAATTTTTGACGTGCTTCAAGTAATAATAATAATAATAATAATAATAATAATAATAATAATAATAATAATAATAATAATAATAATAATATACATTTTCGAATGCATTGATACATTAAAATAAAGTTTTTGACGTTCTTCGAATAATAATAATAATAATAATAATAATAATAATAATAATAATAATAATAATAATATGCATTTTCGGTGACATGGATACGATAAAATAATGTTTTTGACGTAATAATAATAATAATAATAATAATAATAATAATAATAATAATAATATGCATTTTCGGTCGCTTGGATGCAATAAAATGAAGTTTTTGACGTGCTTCAAATACTAATAATAATAATAATAAACGTTTTCGGTGGCATGGATACACTAAAAGTTTTTGACGCCCTTCAAATAATAATAATAATAATAATGATAATAATAATATGCATTTGAGAAATTTCCCCTTCCCCGTCACCGCGCATGCTCTCGTCAGTCCGGTATCATTATCATCTCTCACCGCGCCGTGACGCCCTTCTATTGGGCCTCATTATTTTATTATATGGTGACAACCGAGCTGTTTTATGGGACGATTATGGTTTTGTTCGTTTTTATCTCTCTCTCTCTCTCTCTCTCTCTCTCTCTCTCTCTCTCTCTCTCTCTCTCTCCTTTTTTTTTATCGCAGCAGTCTTTATTACCTGTTTTATTATTTTTTTACATTGTATGTTAGAGATTTATTTACATCTTGTTCAATTTTATTTTTATTATTATTATTATTATTATTATTATTATTATTATTATTATTATTATTATTATTATTATTATTCATTATTATATATTATTTATTATATATGTATGTGTTTAAATGTGTATTAATAGTAATAATAATAATAATATTATTATTATTATTATTATTATTCAATATATATGTATATATATTTATATAGCCTATATGTATGTGTGTAAATGTGTATATAATAATAATAATAATAATAATAATAATAATTATTATTATTATTATTATTATTATTATTATTATTATTATTATTATTATTATTAAATATTCACGCATCCATGTAAACAGCCCGAAAGAGTAAATGCAAATAATAAACACTAAAGATATGGAAATTACGCATGGCGCCTTTCGTTTTTGTTTTTTATTGCTGGGTAAATGAGTAGCTATTCGGCTGTCTCCTTGAAAGTGCACGCTTCTTATAATTTTGATTAAATCATTAGCTACTTATCATAACTAGCTTTTCGGAGAGAGAAATTGGGGCTGGGAGGGAATTTTTCAAAGGATACCGGCCTCTGTATTAGTCATTTGGTCCTTTGAAGTTAGTTTTTGTAAGTTCGCCTTTGTCCTGTACATATGCGCATTTATCAGTGTTGGGTTTTGTTCTGATGTAAAAGGAAACGTCATCATGATAGATGTATTCTCTAAGCCAAGCTTTTACTTTTTAAAATGTAAAGTACTGTATCTACATTATGTCAAAATCACTAAAAGCATCTTCCGTCATAAACGAGTTCATTGTCAGCATTTGATTATTAAAAATATAACTCATTTCGTTTGAGGGCCTTCCATACTGGTTGACTATTGAAGTGTTTTGATCATCTTCATTTTTGTTTATTTATTTACCGAGCCAATTCAGACTGAGTGTGGTCATTCAGGCTTTTCCATTCGTTACGGATGGAGACCGTGAGATAGCTCAATCTGCCAAAAATTTTTCGCTTGCCTGAGCTGAAAACTTCTGTGATTTTTTCTGGTCAAAGTTTGGGCGGCGTCTGTTTTCATGTTCTCCGTTATTTTAGACTTTTTCCTCCAGAACCACTGGGTCAATTTCAACCAAATTTTCCACAAAGCATCTTTGGATAGAATAAATTAAAGTCTGTTCAAGTGAGGGTCGCAGCCTCTCAGAAGGGGAGATGATTAAGGAATAGTGAAATTAGAATTGATGAATTTAAAGCTCTTCTAGAAATGACAAAACTCAAGGTATGACATGTACGGTGTAGATTGATACTTTTCCAAGCAGTAGTCCCAGATACTAGGATCGGAGACCACAGCAGGATCCAATATTTTACTTAAGGATATTCAGAAAAAAAAAATGTTTAAGAATCATCGCAGGGATAACGGGACTACACTTTGTCAAGTCAGTATGCGTTCATCATCATGCAATGTAGATTCAAGTTGGTTCAAAGCAAGACCCTAGGAGTCAGGGTAAGATCACAATAGAGGTTAGAGTTTCACATATGAATATATAGGAAATTTCTTAATCATAAACTTGCCTACGTAACACTATGACTCTGGTGTGCATTGTGGGCCATGGGCTTCTTGTTATAATTTTCCCTATTTTAATAATAAAAAATTTCATTTCGCTAAGAGTACTAGCAGCATCCATTCCATAACGAGAATACTCGTCCCGTCGGTCTAAGCTTACAGAAACGTCCATTGCTTAAGTGTGGGAGGTTGTGTATCTATCTTTTATATAAGCTATATGTTTATATATAACATATATATACACTATATTTGTATATACAATATATATATTTATATATATATAGGCCTATATATATATATATATATACCGGGTGTTTCGAAATTAGAGCCACCCCTCCACAGAACAAATGGAAAGTTATGAAGTTTTCTGCTATAGCCTATCTCCAAGTACATTATTTCAAGTTTCTATTAAGCTATTTTTCATCTTACATTTCTTGTATTTTCAGACTGAGTGACGGAGTTAGATACAGCCATGGCTAACAACTAGGAGGAAATCAGATGGATTGCCCGAATCCGGGCTATAACCTTCGGAGAGGCCAGGGATGCATGCGCATCCTTCATTTCACGTTCCTGGATAGCTAAATACATTAAAAGAGATGAATCCTTTGTTAAAAGAAACTGGAACAAAAATCCATATGACTGTCGTTGCGAAAAGAGTGAGAATCTTGGAAAGCCTGAAGTCCTTTCTCAGGAGTCAAAAGACATCATAGCTGAGACAGTGGGTAGACCAAGAAAGTCTTTACGTAAATTGGTGCTTGAACTAGAGACAAAAAGGGGAAAGAAGAGAAGTTATAGTGCTGTATATCGTGAGTTAAAAAATCTGGTATCAAGGCATTTCATGTTACCAGCAAGCCCAACATCACTCAGCAACAGAGAGAAGACCATGCATGGTTTTGTGGTTCATTTCTTAAAGACTGGGATGAAGCTTACTTTCTCCATGTTGCCGCATCAGACGAATTCTTCATTTACACAGTCAGGAATCCAAATCATAAAAATGACATCATTTGGGCTGCAAAGTTGGATGATACCAGCGATGATGTGCCCTATCACCAAGTTGTGAAATTTCCTGAATGTTTGGGAATTTTTCTCTGTTTCACAGCCAACCAGTTAATGTGGATCATCAAAGAAAAAGGACAGTCATGGAATGGCGAATACTTCAGAGAAACTGTGCTTAATGGTGGAGTATTTCCTTTCCTCAAAGATCCTGAAAATGTGTTATCTGTTGAAGAAGTCACATTTTTGCATGATAAGGCACCATGTTTCAAGGCTCTTCAGAAGCAGGAGCCGCTTGGAAACAGTGGTGTTAATTTCTTGTTGTCAAGTGAATTTCCAGGTAGCTCCCCTGACCTTAATGTGTGTGAAAACATTGGTAGTATCTTAAAGGATCGTGTTGAAGCGCGCGCAGTGAACTATGATGGTATACCAAGCCTCGACGACCTGCAAAGAGAAGTGACGGAAGTGCTCAGGAAATGGAGTTTGAGTCTCAGCTTTTTTGCGATTTGCTAAAATCATACCCCTCAAGAATGCAGGCTGTGGTACAGGCAGATGGCACATAAAATATTAAATACTTAGAGAGAAACTTAAATAAATACCTGTTCTGAATTACTTTGTTTTTGTCCATATCAATTTTAGTTTATGCTGTAGAGGGAGGGGCTCTAATTTCGAAACACTCTGCCATATATATATATATATATATATATATATATATATATATATATATATATATATATATATATATATATATATATATATATATATATATATATATATATATATATATATATATATATGTGTGTGTGTGTGTGTGTGTGTGTGTGTGTGTGTAATGTGCGTGTGTCTGTGTACTTTTTAATAGCCACGATGACATCTCAACCTCTCGACTTGTTTACTTGTTAAAAGTGGCAAGTAGATTCTATGTAAATGTATGTATGTATTTTTATAGGATATATATATATATATACATATACACTGTATATATATAAATATATATACATCTATATACATATGTATATGTTTGTTTTTCAGGACAGTCAGCACGATTCTTTATGTAGGAACACTGTTCTTAAGTTTTTCGTATATATACATATATACATGCATGTATGTGTGTGTGCGTGTGTTAAGACGGTCATCCGGATTCTTTACGCAGGAACACAGTTCTTAAGCTTTGCGAATATATCATTCGATCCGGCACTGCATGGTCAAGTAGTCGACCTTGCAAGTCGTACATGCCACTTTTTTCCTCGATTCCCAAGCTGAGACGAATATTTTAGGAAGCCTCCGTTCCCCACGACAGACCCCAACAGAAATTCAACTAGAGAACACACCAAGATCTCAGACATTCGACAGGAAATGCATGTACTGAAAAGAAGGAATTTGGCGACTGCGTATTGCATAATTCTTATAGTCGCCTCGTAGCAGGATTACATTCCGTCAGGATTGCTGCTTATTGATTTGCGTCGAGGTTTTAATGAAGTGGGTCAGTTTTAACTTAGAGGCATTGTTTTGTATGACCACAACAATGAGCCCTGGGGAGTTACTCTTGTGGTAGTAGCTTTGTTGAAGGTGCAAAGCCTCGAATACGATCCCAGCTTTGGTTGAGAGTGACTTGGGGCCCCTTCGTGAGAAATCTATTGTATCATAACCTAAGGAGTGAAATACTTATATATAAAATAAATAATCTTATTTGTACATAAAAATTTTGAAAGCG
>NC_089794.1:41190628-41195628 GCF_040412425.1 Macrobrachium rosenbergii
ATAATTCCTGAAACGAATTTATTGTGGGTTCTGAAAATTATAAATGAGCATATTGTTGATAAGTTCTAACACTGGGGTAAAGAACTACAGTCTGTCAGTATTACATGCATAATGTTAAAGCAACGTATTCTCAGATGGCATTAGAATATAATAATGTTTATTCAGAAGTAATTTTATTCAATTTTTTGAGTTTACGTTCTTCTGTGTGTAGGGTATGAAATTGTGTGTATGTAGTGATGCTGTTGTACACACTCACACATACACGTATATATATATATATATATATATATATATATATATATATATATATATATATATATATATATATATGACTGTGATATATTTGCTGTTAAAACAGAAGTCCATCAAATGTAGCCCATAAAAATGCCAAAATGACAGAAATAAAACTGTTTGAGGTCAAACTACCTGAGGAGAGAGACAGTTTGGTCTCTGAAACGTAGCCTTATTTTTCCACAATTTGGCGTTTTTATGGGCTCCTTATATATATATATATATATATATATATATATATATATATATATATATATATATATTATAAAATACAAAATATATTTTGTATTTTATATATATATATATATATATATATATATATATATATATATATATATATATTTATATATATATATATATATATATATGTGTGTGTGTGTGTGTGAAAATTCCTGTACTTAACAAAGTGTTGTTTATGACGTAACGCAATTTACCATTGCAGGTCAGACCTTCTCCCGTAGTGTGCAGACTATAGACCTTGTCTGGAATAACGTTAAATGATTATAAGCGCCGCGAGAAACATATTGTATGGGACTGTTATGCTAATGAATTCTGCTTTCTGTCTGTGAATGAAATGGAAGAATTCCCTTATTCGGAGTGTTCCCAGAGGCGAGGTCTCTCTCTCTCTCTCTCTCTCTCTCTCTGTCTGTCTCAGAGCTGGTCTTTCATTACTCGTAAGGTCAAGAACAACTGTAATTCTAGTGTATGTAATTATCTGTTTGTTGGTTATTTTATTTGCTTTTTTAATTGATTACTTTAAGTTTCTCGTTTGCACTCGTGTTTTTATCTTCTCCCGTCCGGTGCTGATATCCTGTTCCGTTGAAGGTTGCTCAGGAAACTAGTGGTCTTTCTTGTGTGTTTTATGTCTTTGTGAACATTTTGACATACTACTATTACTACTACTACTGTTATTATTATTATTTATTATTATTATTATTATTATTATTATTATTATTATTGTTATTATTACCCTAAAGATTTGTATTGCTTTATAATAGATAAATCTCTTTTCTATTCCGTAATTATTCTTCATAGATCCATTTTCTGCTCGAATAATCTGTACTACTACTAGTACTACTACTACTATATTATTATTACCCTAAAAATTTAAAGCAGTTATTTCTTCGAACCACGCTATTTGTATAGCTTTGTAATAAACAAATCTCTTCCATTTCTTAATTATTCTTACATAGATCCATTGCCTGCTCGAAGAATCTCTTGGTTTTTATTGGATTACTCTTCGATTTGCTTTTAATACAATACAAAACTTCGCTTGTGTACCGTCTTGGAGGCATGAAGATTCTGGCTCTCTCTTTGCCAGTTTTATTTCTATTTTTTTTTTTTTTTTAGTAAACAACTGAACTGAATGAACGAAGGAACGAACAGATGGCTCCAAGTATTTCTACTCAAGGCGTGTACGCAAATCGATCGCCCCAGCAAAATCAGATGGTCGTTATTGTCCCTCTTCAGAACAATCAATGATCAAGGTACTGCGTCCGTATGTGAGCAACCTTTGCAAAATCTCTGCAGACCAGTAGTTGCTATGGGCTATCCAGTCCACATTGAGGTGGAACCACCTCTTTCAGAGCTAAGATAAACCAGGATGGTCCTTCTGCATTCATACCGCAAGGAGGTATCTGCTGTAGGTCCTTTAGCGTGTGACTAAAGTATCTCCCACAAGGCAGTGAAGCTGTTCTGTAGTGAGGGAGGCCTACAAAGTTAAGTATACCTTAGTTTAACTAGACAACTGAGCTGATTAACAGCTCTCCTAAGGCTGGCCCGAAGGATTAGACTTATTTTACGTAGCTAAGAACAGTTGGTTACCTAGCAACCGGACCTACAGCTTATTGTGGAATCCGAACCACATTATATCGAGAAATGAATTTCGATCACCAGAACTAAATTCCTCTAATTCTTCATTGGTCGGTCGGAGAATCGAACGCGGGCCCAGCACAGTGCTAGCCGAGAACGATATCGACCGGTCCAAAGAGGAACTGGGAGGCTTACAGATTGCACACTTTTCCCAAGGGTGACTTTCTTTCTTGGAGGTAAGGTAACTGCAGTACAAGGTAACATCTGGCGAAGATTTATTTGATTAATTTGCTTGTATGCATTTTTTGTTTTCTTGTCTGATGCCCCCCCCTTTTTTTTTTTTTACAGAATTATGGGCATTGCATTTTGTGGAAGCGTGCTATGCAACGTAGTGGCCATGTGGGCTTGCTCCATATGCATTTTTGTTCATTTTGAATAATAATAATAATAATAATAATAATAATAATAACAATAATAATAATAATAATAATAATAATAATAATAATCACTTGGGTTAGGCCATATACTCTTTGTAGGGAAAGGTGACCTACTGTTATATCGACAAGAAAGACTGCGCACTGTTGTAAAGATACAGAGTTCTATAAAACTTTCCCTTTCGTTCCTTATTAGTTACTGATGAAAGTTGTTGCTGAACTGCCAGTGGACATTCCAAAGCTCCAGTGTAATGTAGTTTCCAGTCCAACTTCTAACAAGTGATGAGAAGCCTAGGTTTTCGTTTTTAACTTAGAAGCCAGGAAAACTGAAAGCGCATTGCCTTTTCTTAGCTCAGCCCCGAGGGAAACACGAAAATGGGGAGGGACAAGATTGGGCTCCATCTCAAGGACTGTCCCACATTTTAAAGGATGGAAAGTTATTTCGAGAAGCAGACATGCAAGACGAAAATCCTAAAGCTTAGTGGTGGATTTGATTTGGCCTCGTGAGAGGCTAATTTATCGGTCACCCTCCCATCCTGTGAGAGGCACACTATAAAAAAAGATACATATACAGGACGCCCAACACGGTTGAATCACATATTGGAACAACCCCTGACATCAGTACTGGGCTTTAACATTGAAGTATGTACAACTCAAGCTAAACATATGTATATAAATCACCTTTACATTTATATAAAAAGAGGAGCATCCTTTGGATCGTGCAGTAATTTCCAGAGAGTAGATATGGGAAGAAGTTGAATGACGGGTTTTACGAGGCCGCGTGGAAGGAGGAGGAGGAGGAGGTGGAGGAATAGGACCCCTGTCATTCCTTCAGGAGAGAATTGGCCGCGGACGCTCGCCGGGAATGGCGAAGGACTCCTCTTGACTTCTACCTCCAAGGATGCAAGACTCCGTGGGAAATCCCTCGCATCCTAGAAACACGTTCCTACCACTTGCCCATCCTTCGCGTTCCTCGCCTTCGTACCCCGTTCCTTCCTGATTCCATCTCATCTTTTGGGGCATCTTCAGCAGCTGGAAAGGTCATCCAACTCTCTTGTATAAGGTCAAATGACGTTAGATATACCTTAGGAATTTCTCAGTGCTGCCACTTAACATTTGAAGGGCAGCGGGGCACCCGAGGGCAAATGAGGAGCCATTATGCTTGCTAAGGAATTTTGGTGTGATTAGGGTGAGTGTGTGTGTTGGATAGATGATAGAAAGGAGAGGGAGTGTTGATTCGTCATTCTTATTTCTATCAGTGTAAGTTTCACATTTTCGGCGCTGTGACTTTTTAGTTTTCTGGAAAAGAAAACTATTTGTCTGTCCGTCCGCACTTTTTCTCTCCGCCCTCAGATCTTAAAAACTGCTGAGGCTAGACGGCTGCAAATGGCTATGTTGATCATCCACCCTCCAGTCATCAAACATATCAAATTGCAGCCCTCTAGCCTCGGTAGTTTTTATTTTGTTTAAGGTTGAAGTTAGCCATAATCGTGCTTCTGGCAACGATATAGGATAGGCCACCACCAGGCCGTGGTTAAAGTTTCTTGGGCTGCGGCTCACACAACCTAAAGATAGATCTATTTTCGGTGGCCTTAATAATAGGCTACATTGTAGCGGCTGTACAGAAAACTCGATTGCGCCGAAGAAACTTCGGCGCAATTTTTTTTTTTTTTTTTACGAATATGAAGTCTGTCTATCAGTCAGTTCAGTGCTTACCTGCTGACAAGTGTTTAAGTACCCCTAATTTAACTAAATAAACATTCATGCTCAGTGTTTTAGAAGAGTCATGCCATAAACGCTGAATTAGTATGTACTACTATTCGCTGGGATTATTCGCTTTATGGCGGTTCATTCATCAGGTGTGTGTGTGTGTGTGTGTGTGTGTGTGTGTGTGTGTGTGTGTGTACTATTGTTTATCTCCCGTTTCCTCACCGTCCGCACGCATTCCAACGCTTTCTCTCCCTTGTAACCACCTCTCTCTCTCTCTCTCTCTCTCTCTCTCTCTCTCTCTCTCTCTCTCTCTCTCTCTCTCTCTCCCTTGACCTATTGCCTTCCGTAGGTAATTCCCGCTTCAGGCTGCTAGAGTTGTTGTTGTTGCATATTTGTTTAACCTGACTGTTGACGATAGTTATTTTACTCTGATGGGCCATTGATTTATTTTTATGTGGATGATCATTTGGGCATTTCGTGCGTTTGATATTATTTATAATTGTTTCTACTACTTTTTTGTTCTTGTATTTCGTGCTGTGGATTATTGGCAGTGGACTTCATAGTTTTTTGGTTTTGTCTATGAGGCATGTGTTTTTTATTATTAATTTAGTAGTAATAATAGTAGTATTACTATGCCACATTCATTTGCATGCAATGATAAGCAGAAAAACAATCATTGAATATTCATAGAGGAGCTAATGGCCTTTTGGTTTTGTCCAAAGGAAATGGTTTTTTTTATTAATAGTAGTAGTA
>NC_089794.1:41200628-41225628 GCF_040412425.1 Macrobrachium rosenbergii
AGAAATCTCTCTCTCTCTCTCTCTCTCTCTCTCTCTCTCTCTCTCTCTCTCTCTCTCTCTCTCTCTCTCTCTCTCTCTCTCTCTCCCCATATATATATATAATATATATATATATATATATATATATATAATATATATATATATATATATATATATATATATATATATATATATATATATATATATATATATATATATATATATATATATATATATATATATATATATATATATATATATATAAAATGGCGGCCTCTCTTGTGCAGTATGTGGTACCTAAAGGATACCGAATTCTGCAAAATCGATATAGGATAACAGCTTCTACATCAACGAATGTGGAGTATTACACAGGGATACGCGAGATCCCTATGAAAACTTTCTAGAGGAAGACATGATTTAAATGCTCAGCTTGACGTGCATAGCTTGGTTCTTAAGGCTCTGTAAGTGACTGCACTCTGAGATGAAGCTAGTTTGAACCTGACAGGAACCGAGAGAGCCAAGCTCGGATGCCTGTATGCTCTCGTCGTTAATATTTCCTTGTAATAGATATTCTTCACTCTTTTCCTTCTGCTCCGTGTTGATGTCGTTATCTAATCAGAATTTGGTTTGTGTTACCTATCTAGGTTCAGATTAAATTAGACGTGGTCTCGCTTCAGGTTTGAAATAACAGCGTATGACGAAGTTTTTTTTTTTTGTTTATCACGGCACAGAGGTTTTCTCACGTTCTCCTGCTGGTTTTTTCGAAGGTCTGAATAGTGCTCGCTGTCGATCTTGGTTCTTTCTCTATGTGACATCTTGCTTGGATGGGTTTTTCTGCTGGTGAGTAGATTTTGAAAATCCCGGTTGTAGGGATTCCGTTACCAAATTCCTCTCAAGGAATGGTTTAGTGCCATACTCTCTCTCTCTCTCTCTCCCTCCCCAAAGAGCTGCTCAGCAGCAATATATATATATATATATATATATATATATATATATATATATATATATATATATATATATATATATATATATATATATATATATATATATATATATATATATGAACCAAAAGCAGGTGGACAGTATGTGGAATAGGGTTTGTGTTAAGGTTATATTATAACGATGGTGGTTATTACAACTGTGGCGTTTGTGTTATATTAAATTTTATAACTAAGTTTATTTAAATATGATATTTTTTTCATTTCAAATAACCCATAATGGCAAATAATTTAATATATAACTGTATATGTAACCTCAAAATAAATGTCATCATCTATTTTCCACCTACTTTTGAATATATAAATTATATATATATATATATATATATATATATATATATATATATATATATATATATATATATATATATATATATATATATATATATATATATATATATATATATATATATATATATATATATATATATATATATATATAAACGTAATTCATTTAGGTGGTTGTTACCGTATTGCTTGTAATAAGATTCAATGTTCCACTTTTAGTGTTCATAATTATGTAATGAATAACTTAAAAGGCGTAACATTTGCGAGCATTTGCTTTCACAGTGACAAGTAGGTACGTTAATTAAGGTTCTCATAATGTTTAAAACTTATCAGTTCACTTTTTCCGTGCTTGAAGAAGTGAGAATGACTGTCCGCAAGACCCTTAACATCACAGAAGAACTATAGCTTAGCAGTAGTGTCATGTCAGTTCATACGTGGGCGCCCGCGTTTGTGTGTATGTGTTTTGCGTGATGTAATTAAGAGTATCTGTGTCAAGACATTACTTGAATTAGGGAAGCTTGTATGGTTTATGTAGAGATTTTCAGCCACTTTGGGCCTATGTTTGAGTGAGGGCGTACGCATTTTTCAACGTGCCATACTATATTTGGAGTAGAGGACGAGGAAAATATGTTTGCGTCTCTTGTTGTTCAGCTTGGTCGCCCTCGACCCTCGACCCTCGACCACGTAAGGAGCCAGTGGGAAACCGAACGAAGCACCTGTGTTAGCTAGTGAATATTATTTTTTAATGTAAAGGCCGATGGGGCTGGCAATCTAATTCCCTTTTCCATCCGAAGCTCGGTGTATGGGAGTGGGAGTAATTGGTGGTAAGTAAATCAGAGGGAACGTAAGCTCACAGAGAATTTCAATGCTTGGCAATAACAGAGGGTAAACATAGAGTTGTTTAATTAACTGGCAACAATTCTCAGTGTCACTTTCAGCTATGTTCGTTCGTTTGTCTTGTTTTACTTATCCTCTGTCTCTCTTGTAGGCTTTCTCATTATTTATTTTGTCCTTTCCGTATTCCCTATTTTACGCGACAGCATATATTTGTTGTTGATTGTTCTTGATTGTATTGTATGTCATATATATATATATATATATATATATATATATATATATATATATATATATATATATATATAGATAGATAGATTGATAGATAGATAGATAGATAGATGTATTGTATGTCATATATATGTATATAGATAGATAGATAGATAAATAGATAGATAGATTGATAGACAGATAGATAGATAGATGTATTGTATGTCATATATGCTCGTATGTATGTATATAGATAGATAGATAGATAGATAGATTGATAGACAGATAGATAGTAGATAGGTAGACAGATAGCCAGTTAGATAGATAGATACGTATATGTTTATGTATATATATATATAAAATATAATATATCATATATATATACATATATATACACATAACATACACGTAAAAGAGAGAGTTTTATGTATTTGCACATTTAGACTGGTGTCATGAGCCAATTTGTCACCATTTTTCCTTGTAGCAGTCCTTTTGCCGGTATTATGTCAGATTTATGACATTCTTCAACGTCGTAAAGATAACGGCTCAAGGCAACGCAATGAATCAGAGAATCTGCGAACGTAGTCCAAGGGTTTGCTCTTCATTATTATTATTATTATTATTATTATTATTATTATTATTATTATTATTATTATTATTATTATTATATTATTATTATTATTATTATTATTATTATTATTATTATTATATTATTATTATTATTATTATTATTATTATTATTATTATTTTCGATCTCTTTAATTCAAATAGGTATTCTGTCTATCTCGTAATACTCAGCTGTATTATAACATGTTTATGATTCGGTTTAAGTTTAAGTAAATGTTATGATTCAAGTTAGGTGAAAAAATGGCATTTATACTAGGTTATGAAAAAACTATGACCAGGGTTAGGTTACAAAACAATACAGCATAGTGACATGTTGGATTTTAAAAATACCATGACTCAAACTAGGTAAAGATAATATGACCAAAGTATTTTTTTAAAAGTATAATAATGATGTAAGATCAGTTATAAATTACCAAGACCCAAATCAGGCCTTGAAAATTGTACGACCTTAGTATGTAACTATGACTCAAGTACGATTGAAAAATTCTGTGACGTACGTAAAGATATAAAAATCTTGCGACTCAAACGATTTTAAAAAACTACTGTGATCGAATTTAGGTTTTCCTATATTTCTGATGAGTGGGTCTGGGTTAGGTTATCGAAAACGCCAAGACCCAAGATTGTGCTACAAAAATATCACGACCTAAGTTTAGGTACTAACAAGTACCATCCCCCGTAGTGGGTAGAACCGTCAGTGCACCTCTTGCGGTGCGCTGTAGGCATTACTTGAATCTTTGCAGCGTTCCTTCGGCCCCTAGCTGCAACCCCATTCGTTCCTCATACTGTACCTCCTTTCATATTCTCTTTCTTCCATCTTACTTTCCACCTTCTCCTAACAGTTGATTCATAGTGCAACTGCGATGTTTTTCTCTTGTTATACACCTTTTAAACTTTTACTGTCATTTCCCGTTTCAGCGCTGAATGACCTCATAGGTCCCAGTGCTGGGCCTTTGGTCTAAATTCTATATTCAATTCAATTCAATTCAGCAAATACCATGTACTAAGTTATTGATTAGCAATACCGCGACCCAAGTTAGTGTCTATTTAAATTCACAGGAGAGAGGGATGGCTATTAATACTGTACTTTCTAGCCTGGCCCCCGTTAGCTCTCCCATTCTAACACTCCCTCCAACCCATCCCCCACTAACCCACTCCATTTCTAACCGTGCGAAAGCTAACAATTATAGGTTGTTGTTGGTGGACCTGCAAAGGACCTTCTTCTCCCCTCCACCATACCATAATGTACATTGGTAATGCCAAAGGCACAAGGGCATCGTAGGTCATTTTACCATAGGTCGTAATGTATTTTGAGCCCCAGAGAGTTTGGGCGCTGTTCTTATTTATTATTATTATTATTATTATTATTATTATTATTATTATTATTATTATTATTATTATTATTATTAACGTGGAAGAGAAGTAAGTCATAAGAAAAATTGAGAAGACTCAAAATAAGATTAATCCGCTCGATGCAGCCACCCTTTTAACAGGGCATGCTTTAGAGAGAGTCTACTTCCTATATTATTATTATTATTATTATTATTATTATTATTATTATTATTATTATTATTATTATTATTATTATTATTATTATTATTATTATTATTATTTTAAAAGCCAGACATACAGCACTGAATACATTTAAGTGAATAGAGAGAAGAAAACAAATCGCATAGTAATGACTTTGAACATAGTGCTCCAACCTCTGTTTTTCCCGATCCCTGCAACCATGGCAGTGCTCTATCACTGAGAGGGAAAGTGACCCCTTTAAGCACTGTGTCACGCTTACTTAACCTCGTTGGTGTTTTGTCCGGAGAAAGAGAGAGAGAGAGAGAGAGAGAGAGAGAGAGAGAGAGAGAGAGAGAGAGAGAGAGAGAGAGGGCCGTTCAGGCTAGTTTATGTTGCACACCTAACTTAAAAATCAACGTAGCTTAATAAGTTGTACTTTCAGCATTATTTTTACTAAACACTAAATGTCACAAAGTGGTCTCTCTATTATTGTGGTTATCTTTGTCGGAGAGAGAGTGAGAGAGAGAGAGAGAGAGACTTGAGTACCGTAATTCTTTATTACAAAGTGGTTTCGCTATTACTGCGGTTAGAGAGAGAGAGAGAGAGAGAGAGAGAGAGAGAGAGAGAGAGAGAGAGATGAGTAAAATTTTAAAACAAAGTGGTGTCGCTATTACTGCAGATACATGAGAGAGAGAGAGAGAGAGAGAGAGAGAGAGAGAGAGAGAGAGAGAGAGAGAGAGAGAGATATTTGAGTAGTTCTTTATTACGAAGTGATGTCGCTATTTCTGAGTTACATGTGAGAGAGAGAGAGAGAGAGAGAGAGAGAGAGAGAGAGAGAGAGAGAGAGAGAGAGAGAGAGAGAGATATTTGAGCAGTTCTTTATTACGAAGTGATGTCGGCATTTCAGCAGTTACATGTGTGTGTGTATGAGAGAGAGAGAGAGAGAGAGAGAGAGAGAGAGAGAGAGAGAGAGAGAGAGAACATATCTGTCAGACACTAAATGCGGACAGTGTCATTGACTTCGACCTCGAGAGAGAAAGTCATTCACACCTCAACGGTCAGTTCTGCTCAGCATGACTCGGATCGTGTTAGTAAAGGCTGCAGACACTGACGTTCGCAAGACCCGTGTAAACCGTTTATTTAGTTTGTTGTTGTATGTGGTTCTTGAGAACTAAAAAAAAATTTTTTTTTTGCTACAAAGATAAATTAATGCCATGAAAGGTACGTAAACGACACATTTAACGATAAAGATAAGTATTTGGTTATTTCGCCGCTTTTTTTTTTCAGAGAGAGAGAGAGAGAGAGAGAGAGAGAGAGAACATAGAAATGTCGGATCCTTCATAATAAAATTTCAAGATTTGCATATTTAGGTTTGTATCCTCACGCAAATCAAGTTCGAAATCTTGCTTGCGGTGTAGAAAGCTCATGTTAGTTGAGCAAGAAAATTGAAAGAAGTTGGATTTATCGTCTATCCTCCATCCTCCCTTTAGAGAAATGAAAATTTATTGGGAACATTATATAAAAAGATTTTGAAGGGGAAGAATAAAGTAGCGGTTATTAAACTGGATTAGACAGGACCTGTTAGGTAGGACAACTTGCTCCTGAGAGGGTTTTTTTTGTAACTTGGAGTCTGACCAGAACAGCGACCAAAGTTTTACCTGTCTGGGAATAACGACCTGTATTAGGGTGAGTGATGACGTTCATAAAAGAAATTACCTTTGGTTTGCCCTTATTTGAGAAAAAAAGAATACTTAAAAAAAAAATTCATTCGGATATTTGAGGGAACATTGCTTAAGGTTCTTTGCAGCGTCCCATCGGCCCCTAGTTGCAACCCGTTTCATGCCTTTTACTGTACCGCCATTCATATTCATTTTCTTCCATCTTGTTATCCACCCTCTCCTAACAATTGATTCATAGTGCTACTGCGAGGTTCCCCCCCCCCCCTGTTACACCTTTCAAACCTTTCTACTCTCAGTTTCCGTTTCAGCGCTGAATAACCTCATATGTCTCAGCGCTTGGCCTTTGGCATATATTCTGTATTCCATTCCATTCCATTCTTCAGGGCATCAGAGTTGCTAAGATTGTAGGTGTAGATTTGGCCCCTACTTGTAGGAGAAGAAGTGAAGTTTCCAAGAAATGTAAGAAAAACATTAGATGTCCAAACCTGGTCTTGGTTGACAGGAAAGAACGAATTTCATTGAGTAATAGAACAGAGGAATTGCGAGGAGCAATGAACGCCAAGTTCTTGGGAAATGCTTTCGAAGCTAAGAGCTGATAGTGAAAGAAAACAATACAGGATTGAGAGGGAACAATAGAGGATAATTGAGAAGCGAAGACAGGAGACGTTAGGGTTTAGAAACATCGTCAGGAGCATGGATAGGTGAGGAAGTCGACTCGAAAGGCTATTGATGATGGAAGGAGAAATGCAAGTAGTTGGAAATACTCATGTAGCCCTCAGGACTGTGAGTGAAAGCTTTTACAGCCTAAAAGGATTTTGCAATCTCGGGTAAAAGATCTGTCTTCAGTGTTCGACATTTGACATTCGGAAAAGAATTTCCAATGCATTCAGAGCAGTTCACTTCAGCATATATAATGCGTAAGAAATGGTTCGATATTAGGGTGCAAGAGTCAATTCTCAACAAGTTCTGTTTATTTACCGGTAACTTCAACAGGGATAAACATAGTTATCTTGGATGCACAGTTTTAATGCAGTGTTTCACGCACATTCTGTGGATACAAGTGATTAAGTATTTTATAAACATATCATTATGCCAGGCTCTTATCAATTTAAGTGTTTTTTTTATTGTCAGTTCTCAGACTTGTTTAAGGGAGAAGAAAGTCATAAAGTCGGGCCGGATTCTCAAAACAACTTACTCAGTGGGTAATGTTTTTTCATTGTAAATTGCGGAATATCGTGTACAACGAATATTATTATATACGATTAACAAAAAGTGTTTGACTTTTTTTTTTGTAAATGCTTAAATTTTACTGATTTTTGATAAACGCAAGCGTGTGTCATTAATAATGGGGAATTGAATTAATATAGAGTGATTAAGTTATTGTATTAAATAAGTCCACATATAAAACGTAATTTTGATCGTCAGTTCAACGGAGAAGCGATAGGATTAGTGTCATGTTCTCTTAAATCAGTGATGTTTGTTCTTGATCATCGTACAAACAGACTAGTTATTTTGTTTTATTTATTTGGTCAATAGATTTTCAAAGTTATTTTTTTTACCAGTCTTTTAATCCACAACTTGCGCTTCTGTGTTAAAACCTCCATCTTTGTATTCTCCCCCCCCTCTCCCATTCCATTCCCACTTCGCATTGAGTAATGGGTAATTTCATACACTGAGTGCGTATGAAGTCTTTCTTTACGCCTTGACTTCCTCTTGACTGGCGTATGATTGTGCGAGCTTCATTCTGGGATTGGCATTTTTCTCACCTTCCAAGTATTTTCCCATCATTTCCCCCCATCTCGAGGAGAGAGAGAGAGAGAGAGAGAGAGAGAGAGAGAGAGAGAGAGAGACGTCATCGATGTGCGCGCGAAACGGATTACAGTGAAGAAGAGTTCGTGTGCATTCTTGAAATTATGTGGATAGCTTTCCTGTGACGCCATTCACATTTTCCCCAGCTGTTCATTAGACAGTTGGTGAATTTTCCACAGTCCTTTATTTATGTTTAAATAAGACTGATTGTTACATGAATGTCTGATTTAACCTTTGCCTGAGACATCCTTGTCATGCTCCCGAGTACTGTAATCACACTGAGGAATGTTCTCATATGTGGTCAGCCATATGTGTATTATGTGACAAAGGCTGTGACTCCCTGTCTTGTACTTCTTCAAGCGATTCGGATTTCCGACTCCAGACTGAAGCAGCAAACAGTTCTTTTTGGTTCTGAATTGCGCGCTGCTTCGGTTCTATGTCTGAAACATTGAAGTAGCTTATGAACTGCGAGCACTATCTTCTCTTATGTCGTGTTTTGAGGGACTTGTCAGGCATCTGAGAATTTACAAGCGCTCATTTGATTTTAGAGCAAAAATTGTTGGTTTTACTAGCAGTGAGGCATCTGATGTATACTTTTTAGATAAAAGTTGATGAAACTTTGTAAATGTTGTGACCACATTTTTATTTAAAGCAGAGTATTTCCGTTGATTTGATACGAAATGAAGCAGGGCTTGTGCTGGCTCGGACCCAAGCCCTGAACAGTAGCCGGAAGAGCTGTTGCAATTCTCTGTTATTGTTATCCGTTCATTGTGAAATATACCATTGTGTTATTTATGGGAAATGTATTGCAGAAAAATGACCATGAAAGTGTTGAACTTATTTAACAATCGCAAAGATCTAGGGTTGGGTGGGGGTGGGGTTGGGTGGTGCAGCCGGTGACGGGTGTGGTGCCGGTAACCCGTGTACAAGTGTGCCTTCAGCAACACCTGTAGATGGTCCTAAAGGTTCTCTGTGGTGTCCCTTCGTCACTAGCTGCATTGCTTTTTGCCTCTTACATCCTGTCCGTTTCCTTGAGACTTCTTTAACTTTACTTTGCTCCAGTTTTCACCTTTCATTTAAGAGAAAATCCTTCGGGCAAGCCTTGCGAAAGTCGAGGTTTGGGACCAACGGTCTCGTTAAACGATTTTATGATAATAAGTATTGTTTCTTCGGAAATTTGTAATCTCTTTTCCTTCAAGACGTTGTCTTTTATTTCCTTCGGGGGTTAGGCCTAATATTTCCGTCCACCAGTCGTTTTTCTATTTCTGTCAGACCTGGGGTAATTGAGAGTAAGGGGTTGCCCATGCCTTGACCGTCGTTATTGAAAGTAAAGTTTACATAATTACACTTTAGTTCATGTGGATTTATTTTTATATTATCCTAAGGGGCTTGGTTACCTAATTCCGCAAGGCTTGCTTTTGGACTACGCCTCTTGAGTAATGACATCTATTGTAGACAGGCAGATTAAATTATTAAAAAATTAAACGCAGATAAACGTGACTTGCTCACCCCTTGTGGTGACGACTTCCTTACAGGGTTTTTAGTATAAGCATGATTGTATGGCGATGACTAGATAGGCAATGAAGGCCCAGTTGTTCGATTAAACTGCCGCTGTGCAAGCACGGACTCCTGCTGTTGTAATTGAGTTTACGCCAAAACGGTCAGCTTCTTGTTGGTGGCTCCTCGTGGGAGTTTTAAATAATATTTACAAGAATGAATCTCAGATGTCAGCGAAGTATTTGAGATCACCGAAATTAGTATAATTTTATCCTCTCAAAAAATTAGATAAAAAACAATTTATGCATTGATACATTGTTGATTTTTGCAAGTCTGCCATCCTTATTTAGCAGGTTTGTTGTCGCATAAACAGGAATTCACCATTTTTGTCAGCTACCGAGGTTGCTCAGAGAACCATTTCTATACTGAATTTCAAGATGTCCCTGGAAGGGAACATGCACAGAAGTTGTATTCTTGAAGGGCTCGATGATTGAAAACTCAAGAATGGGTTTTTAAATTTTTACTTAACAAGGTGAGGTCAGGGGAACTAACGAGTTTCAGACTTATGCTGATGGATCTCTCTTTCTGTCTTATTTATCAGGAATTGTCTGCATTATAATGAGTTAACTGTCTTCAGTATTTTTACACGTTTAAGGTCCTACTTCTCAATTTTGAGAGTCATCCTAACCTTAGGCGTCCAAGTGAAAAGCAAAACTTTGAAGAGAGAGAGAGAGAGAAAGAGAAAAGGAGAAAGGCTTTTGTTCATAAAACGGAAGCCAATTCTATTCTTTTATGCTTATTCTAGTTTTATGATCGGGAATGCAAGTAATAAAATAATTTTTTAATATCCTCAAATGGTGTTTATGCGTTCATTTTTGTTTTTAAATATAAATCAGTGTGTCATTTTTCCATTGACTTCGATTTATATATTACGTATATTTTGAAGGCAGTGACGTTAATTATTTGCTTATTATCTTCGTTAGAGCGCAATACGTGCTGTAAACTTTACCGAAATTTGGCACTGTGTTTGTTGGCACCAAACATACAGAATTACTGGGGCGGAAAGAGTGATGTTTGGAGAATGTACGAACATGCAGTTGAATAGAATTGCTTGTGAAGAAAGCTTCAGATTCTGCACATTTCACATTGTATGAGCAGCGCGACTAACGCGTAAAATTCATAGGCTCTTCCGGGAATATTCAACGAGAATAGGAAATGACTTCCTCAGATTAAGTCATCGGAAAGTGCCATGACATAAGATAAGAAAGTGGGGTGCCCAGATGGAAGAAACAGTGTGGGGCAATTAAGTTGCATTATTATTATTATTATTATTATTATTATTATTATTATTATTATTATTATTATTATTATTATTATTATTATTATTCAGATAATATGGTGTTCATTAGAAAGAAGTAAGAGGTAAGAGCAACTTCTATGTCCCTCTTCACTGATTAGTGCATAAGCACGGGGATGTGTCTGTAAACTGAGAGGGATTTTAAAGTGATAATGAAAAGGATGGATACTACTGACACCTTTCAACTTATATAATTGAAACGTCTTGTTACTTTCTGTAATTAGACAGTCTGCAGGCCAGAGAGGCTGTGTGTATTATGACACACTGGCCTCGTTCGCTCTTTGCAGATTATTGCTCACTCATTTGAGGGGCTTCTCACTTTGAGTCCATTCTCGACAGGATTAAATGAAAGGTGGTCTGTTTAGTCAGTAATCTTCGTCTATTCAGCAGATCTTTCCCTCCAGTGCAAGGTATCTTCGCTGTCATTTTCAAGAGGTAATGTTTAGGTTTTTGTTCCGCTGGGTTGAAGGAGATTAAACCTCATCTCAGGAAGCATTATTACACTGCCAGGCTATAGCTTCTGATACTGATGAAGTTTAAATCAGAAGCCTTCAAAATTCTTGGTTAGGTTACATGCTTTGGATTTCTCTCCATCCCTTGGTTTCCGTGGATTTATATAATTTCTAGCCTCTCAGTAGATATAACTTTCCCTTCGGTGTCAAGCCTCACATTTGTCTTCCAGCTTCTGTTATGTTTGAAATGGTGTCATTATTAGTATATGAAGGAAAGTTAAAGCCATAAAGCCTTGAACCTTCCGAAGGGGGATAGTGCCGTCAGTGCACCTCATGCGGTGCACTGTAGGCATTACTTAAGGTTCTATGCAGCGTCCCTTCGGCCCCTAGCTGCAACTCCCTTCATTCCTTGTACTGTACCTCCGTTCATATTTGCTTTCTTCCATCTTACTTTCGACACTCCTCCAACAATTGATTCATAGCGCAACTGCGAGGTTTTCCTCCTGTTACACCTTTCAAACCTTTTTACTGTCAATATCCCTTTCAGCGCTGAGTGACCCCATAGGTCCCAGCGCTCGGCCTTTGGCCGAAATTATGTATTCTTCTATTCTAAAGCCCTAAACCAGTATCAATAGAAAATATACTGTGCGTTGGGCTTTAAACATGGGCCATGAAACATCCTAATTCTTCTGTAGTCTCCCATTTTACTAAATTACGATCAGATGGGGGAGAAGACGAGGAAGTGGAGGATTCTTTATCATATTCAAGGAAGTCTGCCATTTTTTTTTTTACTTATGGAGAAGGCACCGGCCCACCTTGGAGAAAAGAGAAGGCAGAAATGGTGAGTGTGCGCCTAGAGACTGGGTTTCGTTGAGCTGAGGGGGGAGGAAGTAGGTGTCAGGATGAACAGATATTCTCTCTCTCTCTCTCTCTCTCTCTCTCTCTCTCTCTCTCTCTCTCTCTCTCTCTCTCTCTCTCTCTCTCTCAGTATTCGTATGGCTACATTTGGTTTGCTTTTCACATTTGGTTTGCTTTTCACCTCTTAACAACTCTCTCTCTCTCTCTCTCTCTCTCTCTGTATTTGTATGGCTACATTTGGTTAACTTTTCACCCGTTAACAATCTCTCTCTCTCTCTCTCTCTCTCTCTCTCTCTCTCTCTCTCTCTCTCTCTCTCTCTCTCTCTCTCAGTATTTGGTTTGCTTTTCACCTGTTAACAACTCTCTCTCTCTCTCTCTCTCTCTCTCTCTCTCTCTCTCTCTCTCTCTCTCTCTCTCTCTCTCTCAGTATTCGTATGGCTATGTTAACAACTTCTCTCTCTCTCTCTCTCTCTCTCTCTCTCTCTCTCTCTCTCTCTCTCTCTCTCTCTCTCAGTATTCGTTTACATTTGGTTTTGCTTTTCACCTCTCTCTCTAACTCTCTCTCTCTCTCTCTCTCTCTCTGTATTTGTCTCTCTACATTTGGTTAACTTTCACCCGTTAACAATCTCTCTCTCTCTCTCTCTCTCTCTCTCTCTCTCTCTCTCAGTATTTGTATGGCTATATTTGGTTTTCTTTTCACCTGATAACTCCTCTCTCTCTCTCTCTCTCTCTCTCTCTCTCTCTCTCTCTCTCTCTCTCTCTCTCTCTCTCTCTCTCTCTCTCAGTATTTGTATGGCTACATTTGGTTTTCTTTTCACCTGTTAACAACTCTCTCTCTCTCTCTCTCTCTCTCTCTCTCTCTCTCTCTCTCTCTCTCTCTCTCTCTCTCTCTCTCTCTCTCTCTCGTGAGTCTAATCCTCATTTCGTTTGTCTTATTTTGCAAGAGCTATAACATTGCCCTCTCTCTCTCTCTTTCTCTTTTCCTCCTTAGCCTTTGCCCTATTTTGACCTGTTGACACGATGACCTTGTTTAACACCTCTGTCATCTGCTTTTTGTTCAGAAAACAACAGTAGTTTGGGTTACAAATAATTCATTTTGAGTTTTTAAGACAATTAACTATAGGTGCAGTTTTGAAAGCTAGTATTTCCTGAGAGATATTGGTACAGATGGAAGATGACATTCCTTCAGCTCTCATATATATATATATATATATATATATATATATATATATATATATATATATATATATATATATATATATATACATATTTATATATACATTACACACATATGCGCATGTGTATGTGCAAATTTACCATATTTCAAAATTAAACACTTTAGTAGCCTTAAGTTTTCTAAGATTTCATGTTATCCTCTTGACTGCCATAACCAGTCAGGATTTATATTCAATGTTTCATTTTTCCCTGTGGTACCAGTGCATATAAATACATCACTTGTCTTGTGATTTCACGCATGAATATATATATATATATATATATATATATATATATATATATATATATATATATATATATATATATATATATATATATATACATATATATATGTATATATATGTATATATAAGTGTGTATGTGTTTTATATATGTAAATGTATATATTTATATTGTGCGTGTTTCTTTGTTTTTTGATGCGGAGGATATGGTCCTGACCGGTTTCGTCTACATAGACATTTCCCAGAGGACTTGTATATAGTAGAAGAAATTTACATTACAAAGAATGAAAGCAAAGAAAGGACGTGCTATTAATATTTTTTAGAGGACACCTGATCTGAATTATCTCGTGATGGAAAGTAACAGGCATGTTGTTTTGTTTTCAGACCTAAATTAACTAGATTAAGAATTTGCATATACATTTTGCGGATTTCTTTGAAGTTAAATAGATCAAGTTGATAGATTCCTAGGCTGATACTTTTATTGATATCAAAACCTTCTTAAAGAAGATACAGAAATTTACTGTAATTTTTAACAAGGATAAGAACTGCACGTTTTCTTTGCCAAAAAATAAGTATTTTTTATAAGTATATAAAAGAAAAACTTAAGGGAATGTGGTGAGAAAGAGACATTGTAATTCATTATGAATGTAATTCGTTTTGAAGCGGTATTTAAGGAGTGGTTTTTTGGGGGCTTGCAGTTGGCTTAACTTTTGGAAAGAGAGGCGGTGTGAAATTTCTTCTTATTCACTTCCGTAAGAGATAATCAGTAACAAGTTTGCCTGCAAGACGACGGTACGACAGTCACTGGTGCTCTGATGATAGTTTTATTTCTAGTTGATGGTGATGCAACTTTTATTTTGGTTACTCACCGACGTATTTCATCGGAGGAAGGAGATCTTTGGGTGCACATTCGATGCTTAGGCTTAGTTGAACTTGACAGTACCGGATTCCCAGACCGGTATAGCAATGTAATTTTTATAACTTCACGCCTCTCACCTTGTGTCCTCTCGGCCTGTCGAAAATAGGAGGGAAGGTGACTTTCTTGGGGGATTAGAAGTTTAAAAGAAATGTTTGACGCTTTTCTAGACAGTGCACAACACCAGTCTGCCTACATTGAAGGGATAACAACTTACAGCTGAAGAATTCTGCGTAAGGAATTTAGTTTTGGATTTTAACAAAGACGTTAAGGAGTGACGATGCATGATATCTGAAGGACACGTGTACTCGTCAGAATCGATAAACAGACAATTATGCGGGTGTTGATGACGTGAGATACAAATAGGGAATAAGGGTAATATGAATAACGATGGAGATGATAACATGAGAACTGAATTAGAAAACGGGGCAAAGCAGTAGTGTTTTGCCGCACGTGCATTTGTTCGAATCCTGTCAAGGAAAGTGGAATTTTCGGATTCAGGCTTGCATTGAAAAGCCGATGCAATATATTTTTGGAGGTGGAATAGTTAAGAGATCTTTGTGGCTACTTTAAATGCTCATATATAGGGGTGGATGTGACCAGTAGACTCTCTCTCTCTCTCTCTCTCTCTCTCTCTCTCTCTCTCTCTCTCTCTCTCTCTCTCTATATATATATATATATATATATATATATATATATATATATATATATTTATATATATGTGTGTGTGTGTATATTTGAATATGCAATTTCTTTATTGAAGTCAGTGGCATTGTTTGCAGAGACAATATATTTTTATTAAGACTTTGAATCAGTCTATTGACCTGAATAGAGATTGCATATATTTAAATACACATATATATAATACAATATATATATACACATATATATAGCATACAAATATACATATATATGTCTGTAAAAATATATAAATATTTATAACGTCTAAAGAAAGCGACAATTTGTTATTTGCCTTGAGAATACAGTTGACTTTGCGTTTCTTTTTTTTTTTATTCAGCTGGTCTTCAAGGTCAGAGGTGCAGTTATCAACTACAGTTCTCGTGCCATTGCTCAAGGTAGTCTCACATGACGCATATTTGAGTTGTTTGATATTTCCATGTTTTTTGTACTTCTATCTTTTTATTGATATTTTATATATATTGTATATATACATATATATTATATATTTACATATATGTATATATATTTATATATATATATATATATATATATATATATATATTTATTTATTTATTCATTATATATTATTTATTTAAAATTTAAAATTGCTGTTTCTGGGTGTCCTTGCTTTTGTGTAACGAAAGTTTGGTTCTCGGCTTTCTACGTTTGTCAAAGAAAAGGCAGTTTTTAGGTCGTCTGTAAAAAAAATAAGGTTGGTTTTGGTCAGTACGGTACTTGGATGGGTTACCTAATAACAAATGCCAGGAAGTGACATGCTCTCTTATACAGCGGAGTTAGCGGAAATGATTATTTCTACGTATTTTTGATAACCACGATGATATCTTCGATATCCCAACCTCCTCACACATTTTACCATACACTTATCACTACAAGCCTTTTATCCACGCCGGGAATAAATGCAGACTCACTCTTCGTTGCAGGATTCGACCCCAAGCGAGGTGAGTTGCAGCTACGACTCGAGAACCCACTTTGCATGCTAAATGTTCATGCAATTCTGCAATAAGTTATAAAGGACACACTATGCTTATATTTAAACATAATTGAATATTAAAGAAGAAAAAAACAAATGAATAAAAGAAAAGCATATACAGTATACTGTATATATATATATATATATATATATATATATATATATATATATATATATATATATATATATATATATATATATATATATATATATATATATATTGTATATATATATATATATATATATATATATTGTGTATATAGTCGTATAGCAGCAGCTTCGGACTTCGTAGGGTCTGTGGCGCGAGTTCAAAACCCGCAGCCGACTGATCAGAGAGGCAGACACTTTGTATCCGTGTAGACATCCCGGGATAAAATATGTAATCAACCTGGTTTGCTTAAAAGCAAATGGATTGACTAAATACACACACAAAACAAAGCCACTACAACACCTTCTAAAAAACCAAACATCTTTCGTTTTAAGAAAGGGCGTTTCTAAAACATACGTACCATTCGTTGATGGCTTCTACCCAAAGCCAAATCAAAAGTCCTTCAAAAGAAGGCATCAGTCCATACAAAAATGGGAATAAAAGCACGTTAAAAGAAGAAGAAGAAGAAGAAGAAGAAGAAGAAGTATGTATATATATATTGTATATATGTGTATGTATATATTTGTGTGTAGGTATATATGTGTATATATCACGCATCACCAAGGGATAAAAAGTAAGAGCCTGGTGTAGGTCTTGACCGGTTTCGTTTTATTTCTAAGCCATTCGTTGATGGCTTAGAAATAAAGTCGAAACCAGTCAGGACCTGCGCCCAGTCTCTCTATTTTTTAACCCGCAACGTGTGATGAACAAAATACTGTTAATGTGGTTATAATCATATACTATATATATATAGATAGATAGATAGATAGATAGATAGATAGATAGATAGATAGATAGATAGATAGATAGATATAACTTCTAACAGTCAATGAAAGGCCCTACGTGTTCGAAAAGAAAGTATCAACTACTTGCTTTTTGGAAATGAAAAATATATTTATACAAATGAAATGGGATCGCATCCAATCTTGTTACCACCTTCTGCTTACAAATCCGTGGTAGGGTAACTGTAGTAGCTCATGAGTTTTCTTATCACTCACATTACGGAAAACTTACGGCCTTATTTAATCTGGCTGTACCTGTCTTAGCTACATTTTATGAGGTCCACTGAAGTAGAGAGGGCAAGCGGTTTGTCATTGCGTGGGTGTATAGTTTTTAGAAAACACTAAAAGGTTCAAGCACTGAAGGTTTCTTGGGGCGTGCTTTCTGCCTCGGCTGCTTTGCTTCCTGTCTTTTAACCTTCGTCTTTCGATTATATTTGTTCTCACCTAACTGTCCAACTTCTTTAACTTCAAACCCTTCCATTTTAACCTCTCATTTAAGAACATATCCTTCTGGCAAGCTATAAGAGTGTCCAGTAAAGATTAAGAGACCTTAATAAATGACCTAAGAGTAATGATAACGTGCCATGCTTTTTAGAACCTTCACTTAAAGAAAATGCTGACCCAGAATTGCGCTCCCCGTATGGGGCTAGCGCCGTCAGTGCACCTCGTGTACTGTACGTATTTACTAAGGTTGTTTGCAGCGTGCCTTCGGCCCCTAGCTGTAACCCATTTCGTTTCTTTTACTGTACCTTCGTTCATATTCTCTTCCATCTTACTTTCCACCCTCTCCTAACAATTCATTCATAGTGCAACTGCTTTGAGGTTTTCCTCCTGTTTCACCTTTCAAACCTTTTACTGTCAATTTCCGTTTCAGCGTTGAATGGCCTCATAGGTCCCAGGGCTAAGCCTTTGGCCTAAATTCTATATTCAATTCCGAATTACGCTTCCACGAAAAAAACACAAGTTGTAGATGCTGACATTTACTGTAGGTTCAAATGAAAATTAGATATAAATAAAGTTTAACATTGTATGAGGCCCCCTCCAGCCTCTCTCTCTCTCTCTCTCTCTCTCTCTCTCTCTCTCTCTCTCTCTCTCTCTCTCTCTCTGTACAAAATATAATAAATTTTCTTAATGAACCTCTTCAATATTTAACTATCGCTCATTGACGGACCGGTGGTTTACCGAAAATATTATTGATTACACGGGCTGCATAATCAGCATTTCCGCGTTGTAAAATGATATTCACATTTACGTCCTGATTTTTTTTTATTTATGAAATCTGTTACGCTAAAAAAACTTGTACTCTTTTTTATTACTGAGTTGGAAACGTCTCTCATAAGAAACCTGTTAGTATTCAAGGGCAATTTAGTGATCCACCTTACGCTTACTGTGATTGCAGCAGTTTCAGATACGATGGCTTTCTTGCACAGGCGACCTTCAGACAGTTCATGGCGACATTCCGAACTGATTGTAGCCTGAAATAAATGCAGTCTGGATAGTCTCAGGGACGAAAGTCCGTGGATAACCATCGTTGTTATCAAATATGAAACTTGTGTGTGTGTGTGTGTGTGTGTATGTATGTGTGTGTGTGTTGTCTTCCACACATTGTGTGGAAGCTTGCTTAGTAAACAGAGGGCTTGCCTGGCGTTTCCGTATGATTGTGTACACAGTTTGAATAATATTGGTAATATTCAAATTGTGCAGTTATTCAGTTTTGTAAGGTTATCAGAATAAGAAGTGCGTCCATTACTTATAGGGTTATTTATTGTTACTAATGTCAGGCATTTTGACAAAAAAAAAACGAACCGTACATTTCTTTATGCTCGCATACAAACGTGTTTATATATATATATATATATATATATATATATATATATATATATATATATATATATATATATATATATATATATATATATATATATATATATATATATATATATATATACATACATATGTATGTATACATACGTATGTGTTGAAAAATATTCCAAGGTTGCATTGCCTGCTGTTGCTCAAATTCGCTACTTGCTCCGCCACCTACCGTCAAAATTCCTCTGTAAAAAAAAAAAAAAAATGGACTCGCTATTTGAAAGGTAAGAAACCAAGAGAATAATTCACAGTATAAAAAAAATAATATGTACATATTTACAGACAAGTTCATTTGTCCCTTCCCCATCCAGACATACTTAGTTCCCAGCAACTCTATTATTCTTTTTCTGCTCCTGCATAATTCTCATTCCTCCGCCGTGCGTGAGAGAATTCGCAATTACCCGATGAGCATTTTGGCTCGTTCTTGCTGCGTTTTTGTTCCGTTTCTTTTGGGGGGCCGATTAGATGATGTTCTCATGGATTATATAATATTCTCATGGAAGAAACTTGTAATTTGTTCCTCGTTCGTAGGTATGATTGAGAGTATTATTGATAACAGTGTTGCTGTAAATGTATATTAGGTCTTGTTCAGGAAGCTTTAGTAAATATCAAAGTCAGATTATTTTTATTATTATTATTATTATTATTATTATTATTATTATTATTATTATTATTATTATTATTATTATTATTATTAGGTATGTTAGCGATAGTAAACATATGAGGGACGATGTTATTCTTAATAAAAATAGGGTATGTATAGACATAATTATTTATATATATATATATATATATATATATATATATATATATATATATATATATATATATATATATATATATATATATATATATATATATAATGTGTGTGTATATATTATGTCTATATATATATATATACATATATATATATATATATATATATATATATATATATATATATATATATATATATATATATATATATATATAATGTATATATAGTATTGTGTGTGTGCGTGTATGCGTGCGCGTCTGCGCGTGCGTATTCGTGCACATGCGTCGTTCTATCTATGTGTCTGTTTGTTCAAAGAAGCTGTAGTGTATCTGTGATGCTAATAATAGTGTCATTATCATTGTTTTAAAATATGTACACAACCTCACGGGACATACCGAATGTGATGTCCTTGAGGAACAGGTGAGAAAATCTGCTAAGTACATACCACAAAGATGAAAAGGAATAGATAAAGATGACATATACCGTTTTAAGTGGGGTGGCGCTAGAATGGAACAGCCTTCTGACTTGACTTGTGTGTGTGTGTGTGTATATATATATAATGTATATTATATATAAAGTATATATATATATATATATATATATATATATATATATATATATATATATATATATATATATATATATGTATGTATATGTATGTGTCTCTGTGTTTATAGTAAATATTTGTATATAAATGTTAGAGAAATTTTGAATATGTATATATGTCTTATCTTCCCAAAAGCAGCACTTGTCTAGTAATAAATTGCTGCACATATACAGCTTGTCACGAGGAATCTGTGGTTGGGCATTAAAATGTGCAAAGTTGTTGCCTTTTAGGCCTAAATTGTCATTTAAGTTTTCGGGGTATCACTAATTCTGGAAGAGCATGCCCGTAGACTTCCTTGACTGGGCATCAAAACCCATATCAGTTGGATATTCAAAACCACAAATTCCCCATTTCATTTTTCTTTAGTTTGTGTCCATTGTCTTAAGACTTTTTGAAACCGCCCCTTTTTTTGAATTGGAAGTATGGCAAATACTGTATTTTTTTTTTTTAAGACGATCCTTCACCCCCACCCCCTTCCAGTTCGGGGGTGATTTGCAGCAGGATGGTTTACTACCCATTACTCCGGCTTCCACTCAAGTTAGAGATAAGGTTACATGACCAAATGGATGAGTAATATGTCAAAAAAATAACTCCATAGGAATTAAACTTCTTTTAATCCATTGTTTCTATCTTATGGGAATTTGCCTCATGTTGTTTACTCAAATACATTATATACTCAGTATTCTCTTAAGTTTAGCGAGTTTGTAGATCGCTGTATTAGACACCTAATTGTTGAAGTGAATAGTAACTTTTCGCGAGGAATCTAATGCACACACACACCCACACACACCCACACCCACCCACACCCACACATCCACACACCCACACACACTATGTATATATATATATATATATATATATATATATATATATATATATATATATATAAATATATTATATATATATATATATTCTTAAGTAATATATTCGAATATATATACTTGAATAAGCATTTATATAAATATAAATATATATATATACATACATTATATATATATATATATATATATATATATATATATATATATATATATATATATATATATATATATATATATATATATAAATGCTTAGTCAAGTAATGTATTCGATATTCGCCTTTAGCATTTATGTTAAGCATTTGTCTCTAAGAGTCATACTTTTGTGACTGGGATTCATGTGGACTGCCTTGGAGATATACGAACATGGTTCCCAGTGAAAAGGAAACGCAATTTATTTTTGTTGAACTTAGCTTCCGGAGGTTGGTGTCGGCTTTCAATTTTGGGAGTATGTTGGTGGAGTAGCCCCTGATTGTGGAGTACTGGGGTCTAATTCCCCTTTTAGGGAGTATCTGGGAGTAAGGAGTCCCTTTTCAGGGAGGCACTGGGGACACGGGTCGCTGTTTAGGGAGATTTTGGGATTGAGAAGTCTCTATTTAGGGAGATTATTGAATGGAGAAGCCTCTATTTAGGGAGATTATTGGATTGGGAAGCCTCCCTTTAGCGAGGTTATTAAATGGAGAAACCTCTATTTAGGGAGATTATTGATTGGAGACACCTTTACTTTGGGAGATTACTGGATTGGGAAATCTCTTATTTAGGGAGATTATTGGATTTTGGAAGCCTCTTATTTTGGGAGATTATTAATTAGAGACACCTCTATTTAGGGAGATTATTAAACGGAGAAGCCGCTACTTAGGAAGAATATTCGATGGAGAAGCCTCTGTTTAGGGAAAGTATTGATTAGAGAAGCCTCTATTTAGGCAGCTCATGAGATGAGATGCCCCATTTTCAGGGGAGCAATCGGGGGAGAATCCCCTATTTGGGAATTAATTGGGGTGGAGCCCCTCTTTAGTGTGTAGAGGGGATTGGGGAGGGGAGCTCCCATTTTAGGGAGTAATTGGGTCAGGAGTAGCAGCGGTAGTTTCATTACCTGGGATGCCTGAGCAATTACGTGGTCGCTGCTACGGCTTATTTAGACTCGTCGTAATTATCTGTTGTGCAAAAATAACTGTTGCTCCTCATTAAACGTTCGTCATCGAAGGGGGCTCGTTCAAGGCCTCCGGCCTCCTCCTCCTCCTCCTCCTCCTCCTCCTCCTCCTCATTGCTGCCGGTGTTGCCTGCGGTTAGACTTTGCGACACAGGTTGCCTGTTCATTCATGCTAACGGGAATGGAGGATAATTTCATGATAATACAGACAAACAAAAAAGTCCTGGAAAGTTATTTCGTTAATTTGTTGGACTTGAGAGAAATAATGATGATGGTAGTGATGATGATGATGATGGTGATAACGAGAGTGAGCAATGTGGAGGGTCTGAATGGTGCAATTTCTGACTCCTTTGATGCCCAAAATAATGATTGGGAAGAAGGGGACAATAACCGAAATTTCTGGAGACGGAGGCCCAGAGAGGGCTCTCTGTGGTGTGGTGAAGAGATATTGAGGAGGTGCCAGAAGAGGCTTTTCAGAAGGCATAATTTGTTTGCACACCATGAACAGTACATAGTAGTAGTAGTAGTAGTAGTAGTAGTAGTAGTAGTAGTAGTAGTAGTAGAGATGATAACGAAAACACACAAGTCTTTAGCATTGTTTCCAGCTGTTTTAAATTTTGCATTGCTGAAGAGGAGGTTTTGGCGGTAGGCGTCCAGGGAGAGGTCCGGCTTAATTCAGCAAGAACTGTAAAAAATGGAAGGAAGTTGTCCCCTTTTGACTTTTTGCTGTATTGGTGGAATAGACAGTCTCGTTACTTTGTATAATTATTTTTTTGTTGTTGATTTATCGGAGTTAACTTGTAATTTATTTTCTCCCCAATGTTTCTTTTCCATATATGTGCATTCCAGTCTGTAGGAGATTTCTGTGAATTCTTACAGCCTTTTATGCTTGTTCCCTCATAAATGTTCGTTCATTTTGAATAATAATTATAAAAACGCTTGAAATTCTATGACATCGGTATAAAGAATAGTCCATCCTGCGCTCAGGGTGCCACGTAAATTTAACTTAACATATCATTCGGAGATTAGCAACCATATGCCGTTCAGCAGAGGAACTTTCTTCAGACCTCGGTTTTCCCTGAGTCCCATGGCCTTCCCTCTCTCAAGACGATTGTCTATCGCTATCTTTGGCATTAGGACCAACGATCACCTTTTTCGCCTCCCGGTCCCCACACTGGGCTGGGACCTTGGCCAGAAAAGGTTTCGAGCAGCCTCTCGTTCCAGGCCTTCGTTTTTCGGGGGGAAGAAAAAGTGTTGAGCTAACTTTAATTTGCGGTCACACAGATTCACTTTTTGGACTGTTTTTGCATCTTGTAGCCTCAGTATATTAAGTGCTGTGTTTAGTATTGGGGACGTAACTAACAAGGAGTCATCTGCCCAGCATTTGTCCTTACGGACGCGTGAATTATGCAAGAATGTCTATGTAACATTCCAGCCAGGAAGTTTTCCTTTAATGACTGTTGAAAAGAACTATCAGTTTTAGCATTGATGAATAGAATATAGAATTTAGGCCAAAGGCCAAGCGCTGGGACCTATGAGGTGATTCAGCGCTGAAATTGAAATTGACAGTAAAAAGGCTTGAAAGGTATAACAGGAGGAAAACCTCGCAGTTGCACTGTGAATCAATTGTTAAGAGAGGGTGGAAAGTAAGAAGACAGAAAGAGATTATGAACGGGGGTTCAGTTAAAGGAATGAAAGGGGTTGCAGCTAGGGGCCGAAGGGGAGTTTTAGCATTAGGCCAGGTCTATGGCATGTAGGCAAGGCAAAACTAGCAATCGCCCCTCGAGAGTAATATTTACGAAATGGACGGTTATAAGTTTACAGCTACACTAAATGAACAAACGTATGCCGCCTGAAGGAAGGAAAATGCTCTTTCACGGTAGCTGACAATTTAGTCCGGTTGGCGGCTTCTTTGTTTCAAAGGCAAATCCCGACTACGACTACAACTATTACTAATACTACTGCAACTACTTCAGTTCACCATTTGTGCACCGTTCTCATTCACAGGTAGTTTCTTAATATATATAAGTATTATCAAAGATAATTTTCGGGAGAGAGGTTTAATGACGCTCTGTATGACAGCCAAGAAAACTAGCTACTAGTACTAGGAATAATAGTGCACTTTGGTGGGAATAAGTACAACTGAATTATAATTATATTCAAATACATCTCATTCAGCTGACCGTCTTTGCGTAAACTCAGTGTAACTCTATATTTTTTGTTGGATCACACATACACACATCGCGAAAGAGGGTGAGATATACCTTATTATAAATGTAATAATCGGTTTTGCATATCCAGTGCGTTTTATTCACCAAGGAAATTCTTTATCTCGATAGACTGAAGCCTATCTTCAGGTAATCTCTCTCTCTCTCTCTCTCTCTCTCTCTCTCTCTCTCTCTCTCTCTCTCTCTCCTCCTGAAAACAATTATATTTATTTAACCCCACAGTCATTTAACCCCACAGTTAAATGATTCTCCGTAGGACGTAGGATACCAGAGTGATATTTTATTTTCCAAATGACCATCCTTAAAGTCAAAAGATCGATAGACATTACTGTATGATGATGAACCCCGTAAAGCGAATAGAAATTCCAAGTAAATTTAACCAGGACGAAAGTCCTTCAGCACTCAAGAGTATGGTTAAGCGTAAGAGCGGCAAAAACCACAAGTAGTTCCCCTTGGGATGAATGCGTCGCAAAAAGTTAGAGCTGCCCAATTTCTT
>NC_089794.1:41230628-41248128 GCF_040412425.1 Macrobrachium rosenbergii
GCCTACTGTTTACAACTAGAAGTATGTTTATCTTAGCCATTTAAGCCTTTTCTTTGTGTATGAGCCACAGCCCTTGGTAATGAGGGTTCAGAATTCAAGGTTAAGTGAGACGGCTGTTCGTTCTATTTTATGTATGTGTGTATGCATTTATATATATATATATATATATATATATATATATATATATATATATATATATAAATATATATACACAAAAATATATAACACATATACATATATATATGTTATACACATATAAATGTATAACTATATATATAATATATATATATATATATATATATATATATATATATATATATATATATTTATATATATATATATATATATATATATATATATATATACATATATGTATATATATAGATATATTTGTATATATATAGTTATATACTATATATATAGTTATATATATATATATATGTATACATTATACAGTATATATATATATATATATATATATATATATATATATATATATATATATATATATATATATATATATACACACACATAAGTTCATTAACACGTATGTGTCTCATCAGTGACAGTTCCCATGTTCGATTCCCAAGTGACCTGGTACGTTTTATGGACATTCCTTTACATCCCATTGTGCCCTGTAGACAAGACTTCCTAATTTTCTGTATCCCTTCTTATTCCCAGAGCTGTTCCATTCATCATCAGATAAGAATTGCACACTACAAAGACTCCCAGAAAACACACACACATGTGTAATATATACATATATATATATATATATATATATATATATATATATATATATATATATATATATATATATATAATATATATATATATATATATATATATATATATATATATATAATGTTGATATTGATTGTCTGTAATGCACTCCATTATTTTGATATAACTGAGTATTTACTATTTTCCCTTTGTTTGTTGGATTGTGGGTGATATTTGCACTGCCCGGCAGAGGTAATAAATAGAATGACAAACGAAATGAATAGAGAGAGAGAGAGAGAGAGAGAGAGAGAGAGAGAGAGAGAGAGAGAGAGAGCATCAGATTATGGCTTGACTGACACCCAGTTACTTCGACGATAATGTCAATTTTTCCATTAATGTTTTGTATATTTTTTTTTTTGTAAGAAAAGGCATTTTGATCAGAACGGATATCAATGGCCCGAGGAGGCTTCTAATTATTATTTATTTCTCTTATATGACGTTAATGACTTTGCCTTATATGTTTACTGCATTTGGGAATAGATGATATGAATCCATTTTACTGTCATTACGTTTTATATATTTATCTTTTTGCACATAGATGTCTATCCACTCACTAAAGGTTCATTTGTAAATGGAAATCATGAAGAATTATTATTGCACTTTAATTCGTGAGAAGTAAACAGAGTTTCTACATGCAACATTTCCATCGGTACTCCTTTAGAATTAGGAAGAGAGCGAGCCCTTCCTTTTAGCAGATGCCATTGTAATACCGACCAGGCCACCATTTCCCACATTTAATTTCGCTTAGAAACAGGGACGGTTTCCCGCTGAACCCCTCCCGTTGTTAGGTTGTCCAGAAAGAATTCAACGAGCGCTCTGCTTCCTTTATCCATGTTTCCTATAATCTTCCTCTTCACTGATGGCGTGCATCTCCTTTCGTCTTTCCTTCTTATTTTCGTAAGGGTAGGGGTAGTTAATGGTATTATGTCTTACCTTCTGTTGGCATTTGCATGAGAAGGTTTTTCTTACTTCAGTGTTCATAATATTGACGTGATGGCATTTCGTTGTATAAGCATAAAGGGTCGAGGCTTGATTCAGCATTGTTTAAAATGCATAGGAAAAACGTGAAAACATCGAATGTCATGCGTTGTGTAAATGCAGAAAAGAAGTAAGTTGAGCCTTGAAGTCTTTGGAAACGAGAGAGAGAGAGAGAGAGAGAGAGAGAGAGAGAGAGAGAGAGAGAGAGAGGTGAAGTGAGGGAAGATTGGAAAAGGTTTGTACGTAGACAGTATAGAGAAAAGACACACCCATCGGTCCTTTTTCACGTTACAGATCTGCAGCGACGCCGAGAGTTCCCCAAGGTCCATATATGATGTGGATGAACCTTGAGGGACTCGCACTACTGTGGACCATACGTACCACTCCTTGGTCTCTGTGTTCATTGTAGGCTTTTTTATGTTTTATCATCTTGCTGACGCTTTCATTTGTATAGGATTTATTTGTTTTGTTGAGGCGGAAAATTAGGTCGCACGTGAAATAAAAAATAAAACGTCGTACTGAAACAGAATTAGCGTAAATCTTTATCATTCCGAAAAGTGATAACTCTTTTACATACATTAATCCTGACTGACAGCTGCAGTTGAAATGATTGAGAGACCACTGAGGAAACGAGAGAGAGAGAGAGTTCCACATGCGGCTTAGGTCATGGAACCTTTGGCTTTGAGAAACTAGGTTTGCGGCTTAATTTTTGTTGTGCTATTTTGGTTTCAACTGATATTTCAACTTTTATCAGCTTTATTTCAGCTCAGATATGTTGGTTTTGACACTTGACATATGGCCTGTGGGGTTTGCTCTGTAAGGTGTCTTTATGTACAAAAGTGTGTCTGAAATAGATTTAGGACCTCAAAGAAAATTACTTAATTAACTTCTTACAAATGATTTTAGTGGCTCATTCATGTAAATAACGTATTTTCAGGAAAGTTTGTATCAATTTTTTAAAAATGCAAAATAACAATTAAGCACGAAAATAATTTCTTTGTATATGACATTGCTTTACATTGTTTGGTCTTGTATTTAGTGTATAAAAGTTCTCATATCCAGTCCATCAAAAACTCGAAGACGCTGGTAGTCAAACCCTTTATCATGTGGGAGGTTGACCATGAACATTTCCAGAACGCGTTTTTTTTTTTTTTTTTTTTTTTTTTTTAACCCTTTTCCATACCAACTTCCCTACTCAGCCGCCTAGTTCTTCATTGGAGGGGTGGGTAGAGCACTCGACTAGCACGCTGTTGGCCCAGCGTTCGACTCTCCGACCGGCCAGTGAAGAATTAGAGGAATTTATTTTTGGTGATAGAAATTAATTTCTCGTCATAATGTAGTTCGGATTCCACAATAAGCTGTAGGTCCCGTTGCTAGGTAACCAGTTGGTTCTTAGCCACGTAAAATAAATCTAATCCTTCGGGCCAGACCTAAGAGAGCTGTTAATCAGCTCAGTGGTCTGGTTAAACTAAGATATACTTAGCTTTACTCAACCGCCAGTCGCCTCTATTAGTGAACAGAAGCTCCTTAAGGAGATCAGCATCGGTTTTAAAATGCGTTACGTCTGTAGAGATCACAGTCCTAAGTGCAGGGTCTTAGAGAGAAAACTCGCGGTTATGTGATGCCATCTTAATCTGACAGCAGAAGAAACAATTACAGAATCCGACCTCAGAGTCTTGAAAAATTGACTGCATTTGCTGATATTGTTTGATATTTGACGTATCTCAGCGTGATACTTTCTCTTATTGAGCTTCCCGCATTGCTTTCTTTGAGTTAGACCAAGTGCTTTACTAAGACTTTTAAAAGGACCCTACAGTGCTTATAGAGTATGGAGTATGTATAGGGTGTGGCGTGGGTTTATGCTCTATAGATTAGATATTGTCGAGTATTTAGTCCTAAGGGGTGTGAGCGAAATATCCTGTTTGTGTCTTAGGGACATCACTGGAAGTCGAAAGATGCATTAATTTTCCATTATGTCGTTTTAAGCTTGAGATAGGATTAAGGAGGGGTGGCTTTCTTCTGGAAAATACTTCACCGTTATGTCAGGTGGTATTATCTGCTTGTTATTTGCTTGAAGGCAGTCTCTGATGGTAGCATTACTGTGTAGCTAATCTGCCTTTTGACAAGAATGATAATGTGTAGGCTATGCCTAAGTCAAATGAGACGAAAATGTCTCAGGACAAAATTTATTTTTCCTCTTTATATTTTAATTTTTTCTTTCGTTTACCGTTTATTGTGTTTATTTTCTTTCTTTTATTATTTGGTGGTATATTGTAAACCATTCTGAATACTATTGAACGCTGCATGAGTAATATATATTGAGCCATACTTCAGACATTGTTGCTTATGTTAATCAAAATTTTCTTTGGTTCTTCAACATTCCATAACTTTTATCACCTCGAGGACAGATCATGGGAAATTTGAAGCACAGTAGGACCTCGCCAGTAGAACGAAAGTTCCAGTCCAACGTGAGAAAGAGCCTGGAAAACTCCTATTCCCCAGTTCAGAAAAAACCGCGATTTAATTTTTTCCCCAACAGTTTTATTATTTTTTATCTGCATTTTAATTATTGGGATTTCTGTCCATCCGGTCGTTTCATTATAGTTATCATTAATATTCCAAAGGGTAATAAAAAGAATTTATGCATTTATATTTCTCCATGGAGGTGTCACTCGCTTATCGCCCACTCTCTCTCTCTCTCTCTCTCTCTCTCTCTCTCTCTCTCATATACACGTTACACACAGTTAAGTTATAAATAATAGTACTGTTATGTGCAGGATCAGAAAATAGCTCCAAAATCTCTCAAATATTCTGCAGTGTGGGACTGAGTCACAAAGGCCAATCTTTCAGGGAAGTAAATCTCTTTTGCTCTCTAAGGTGAAGTCAGCATTTTCTTCGCAGTTTTATTTTAATGTGTGATTTTGCTCAGAAGGTTGCTGATAGTCATTGATTTTGGTGGGAATAAGATCGGTTAACAGTTTGCACTTGATAGAGAACAAAGGTTTAAAAGGTGGTACATACAAAACAGTCTCATTTTTGGAGATAATGTATTAAAATAAACCTCTGCTAGCCAAGTAATTTTATTGAAAATGTACGGTATGCCCTTTGACAATGTTGTGGCCCTTCGTGTCAAATGCCATAAAATGTTTGTCTAATGCAGAACCCAATGGGATGGACAGTTCAGTGCCCTTATCTAGCCCAGGCCTGAAGAAAAGGATGATTAAAAGCGGAAGGGAAAAGAATTTAGTTCAACCCAAAAGAAAGCAAATAAGGATTATAAGACTAGAGGGAAAAAATAAAGGTGAGGAATGCAAGCTTTGTTATTCATCAGAAAATCGTTTTGCAAGACTTTCGAAGGACTGATTGTTGTTGGGGCCTCGGAAATTTCCCCATAACCTTTTTAAAGCTGTTTAGAAATTGGCTCTTGCGTGACCGCATTACAAGTCGATTCTGAGCTGCTAGGTTTTAAAACATTGGGCTTGACTGGACACTGAGACCCTCTGTCTTATTTATTTTTTAGTTTGCTACTTTTTAAACGTTTGTAATTTGTCGTAAAAACGCAGAGTTAATTTTCAAAACGAGTTAGAATTTGGCAACGTCGATATTTTGCAAGCCAAGAGAAGAGTCTTTCTTGAAGATACCTTTAAGAGTCTTGCTAAATTACGCAGTATCTACAATTATACATAACAAAGAGCCTTTTCTGTAGTTCTTGAAGAATGTATATGTCTTCAAGGATGAGCTTTAAATGTTCTCAAAAAGGAAAATTGAGTGTAAAATAAAAAAAAAAATTGTCTATTTTGTTTATTGAGTTTTTCAGTTGTCGACGCTTGTATTTTTCAGTAATACTCCCACTATTTCCCTGATTACATAAATAGAAAAAAAATTTTGAATGAAATTGCATAAGCCTACCTTGCATCAGTCACTCACTTTCTGTCTACGTGTCTCCAGGATTTCTGTAAGCTTCGACCGTCCATGAGGCGAATCCATGTTTTCCCACGAGGATAAGCCTCGGGTTTTTATATTTAGGAAAAATACAAATTAATTTTAAAATTTGTCATTTTCCCACGAGGATAGACCTATATCATTTCCATATTCTCTTGTTCATGCAGTTAGGATTGAACATTGTATCTCTCTCTCTCTCTCTCTCTCTCTCTCTCTCTCTCTCTCTCTCTCTCTGTGTTTGTGTGTGTGTGGTTGTGGTTGTATGTATATTGTACTCATGTGATATGAGTTTTTACGGAGCTGTTAGAAGGGTTAAAACGAGAAGTTGACAGCCAGGCACTTTCCTATCCTCTCACCGCAGGGTGTGAGGACCACGATAGCGTTTGATAAACAATACTTATATATATATATATGTATACATATATACATTATATAAATATAAATATATATATATATATATATATATATATATATATATATATATATATATATATATATATATATATATATAGATAGAGAGAGAGAGAGATAGATATATATATATAAAGAGAGAGAGAGAGAGAGAGAGAGCAACGCTTTTGGGAATGGGCTAATTATTATTCATCAGGAAAACGACCATGACTCTTGTGTAAAATCACGAAATCCCATTTAATTTCCTGAATGCGATCCTGATCATTTATAAAGAATAACCTTACCTGTGTCTATTTTGCCCTACCCATCGGAGGCTATAGGTAAAAAAAAAAAAAGTTTGGTATGAATAATATTCGTCTCTGGAGCCGCGAAGTTACTGCAAACTGTTCTCGAGATATAAGTACACCGTCTGGCCTCTGAATAATATTTATAAACGTTCCCTCTTCTTTTGTTCCTTTTCTTCTGCAAGGTTGCAAGCGCTCCTGACAACTTGAAGACTGAGTATTTCCGTGTTCCAGAAAGCAGTCAGACAATTGTGAACATACGGCACCGCGAGTTTTGCTTGATGATATACATTAGTTTGGCGCTGCCTGCCTTTATAGTAGAGCTCAAACTGCCTCGGCGGAGAATGTTTGTGAAATAATGCCTTCTGAATGGATACTATCATTAGACCTTTTTTTCTCTTTCTTTCTTTGTTATGGAACGGTGACGCAATACTCCACACCGCTGCGTTTTTTCTCTCAAGGAAAGCCAAAGCTATTTGACGTTTCAAGTTTGTTTTGTGCGCTCTGCTAACAATTATTTTAGTATTGCTATAATCGTAAATGATGGTGTTCCCTGGACTTTCTTCTCTTACGTCAGTATTCCTGCTTGCTATTATTGTTTATATTTATTAGTCTTCTTTGCCTTTTTGCAGTTAGTATTTAATACAGTTTTGTTTTTCCGTTTTATTAAAATTTATCCCTCTCTTACGTGTGTGAATATATATATATATATATATATATATATATATATATATATATATATTTATATATTATATATATATTTATATATTATATATATATATATATATGGAACCAGGAATATTTTATTAGTTTTCTTGTGTTTCATAATGTTTTAAATGTTACGTTTCTGGTAACTTGAATGCTTGTTTATATATTTTTATGCAAAGGGCTTCGGATCGAAAACACAATACTCCTACTTAGCCTGAGTTGAAGGAAATAAGAGAACCAAAAAGGTAAAAATTCAAAGCTTTTAGAAGGAAATGGAGTGACCAACGAACTCTGGTATTTCAGTTGAACTCCTGTAGTAATGTTGTGCAATAATGACGACAAGCGTACGCAAGTAATGTTAGCTACGCGGTGTTTAGGGAGGTCGTTCCTATGATATTTGTAAACTTCTTTATTTTTGCTTTTGTTTTGTTTTGTTTTCTATGTTTTTGAAATACATCAAGGCTCCTGCTTAAAAGTTTCCTCATAGCACAGAGATGCCTGTATTTTAAATTTGGTTCTAACTAAAAGTAGAACCAGATATTATATATATCTTATTCTTCTTTGATGAAGGTTAGGTATGCGGTCATTTATAAATAGACAAGATTGGAATAATCCTGGACTAAATTATGCATTCTTCACTCAGCTCCACCCACCCATGAAAGTAGCAAAGGCGGGGCTGGTAGAATCATAGATAAATCTTTGCAACACAAGCCAATTGCACACGATACCGAAGTACAAGCCGTAGTACCACCAATCCAAATGTAGATAATTTGAAAATCGTTTCCTGTCTTCCAGTAACCACAGCTCGGTATATGATAGCGAACCTGTACATAGAATGGAGGACTAAGGACATGTTATTGAGCAATTTATTTCACTCATATTGTGAAGGAACCGAGACGGGCATTTGTGACCAAATCATACAGGGTCGTTGGAGGAGAAGCTTGTAAAAAGAACTTTTTGGAAAGTCGACATAGATTCCCACATTCTAAAGGCAATGCTTTCCGCCGAGTGCCTCTTGGAAAACAGAGCCTGACTTATGAATTATCAAAGAAATGGCGAAGGCAAGCAGAGAAGTAGCTGTCGGAAGTAATGTCCAAAATAGCATCTATAGAATTAAGCAAAATATCAAAACTCACAAAATCAGATATTGCTTCAGAAAACGTCATCCTCCAGGCCAGAGACCAACGCCCCATGCTCAAGACACTGTGGATACAGTCGTTAGTCGATGTGACCTTCGTTAACCCGAATTTGGGAAGGGTGGGTGAACTATCCTTAGCATCGTGGACTTTATATTTCTAGCTTGTGGCCTTGATATTCAAAAGAGGAAAAGGTAGGATCCGTGGCGCCATGGGTGTGGTAAGAGGAGAGATAGAGAAAGAGAGACAAAGAGATGGATAGTGGACATAACATCAACCCCTTAAATAGCATCACGATGCATAAGTTGTGCAACATGGTCACGTGCATCCGGTTTTTGTTCCCGCGATTTTTCATTGATAACTTTATAAAACATTTAGTGTTATGATCAAAATGTGTATCATTCAGTGAGCTAAGTTGGTTTCTTAGATGCTTAAGTTGAGCAAATTTGCAAATTTTGCATTTATATGGACTCTCTCTCTCTCTCTCTCTCTCTCTCTCTCTCTCTCTCTCTCTCTCTCTCTCTCTCTCTCCTAGCGTGTGCCATTGCGTCATCATCTCCAAAAAAAAGTAGGAATTATTATATGAACAATGCCTAGCTTCCTGGGGGCATTACATACTGTAATTTTAGTATTATGAAAAGAAAATTTTGGAGTAGAAAATAACACCCAGAGGTATTGTCGGATACTTGAACAACCGTCACAGTGGTTCGTTATATGGAAGTAGTCTATGAAATTAACTATCGACTAAGCAGTAGTCTTAGTTTTATTAAAGCTCATCGTCATGGCCCATTGAACACACCGCCTGATGAAGAATTCTTATGTCTTTGAAAGCTTGTACTATGGCAATTAGGGAATTCGGAATCTAAACCATCCCGTCTTATTGAAACCCAACACTAGTGGTATGACTGTACAAACACGGTGAAGTCGTGTGGTTATTAGGTGATTACTAATCAACTGGTGTTTGTTGACGCCAGCAGTTGCTTCACTATCGCATCAGGGAATAATAAACAGTCACTAAACGTTATGTATTATATCCTGTGATTTTTGGGGCCATTAGTCATCTCACTAGTTGGAGCTTGAACTTATAAAGGTCCCTGAATACTACCCTGTGAAGCCGCAGACGTGTTGGGTTTAGACTTATCAAAACAAGATCGACAACAAATCTTTCTTCTTATTGTGAAGGTTAAGTCTAATATTCAGCATCTAACTTACTCATTTCACGAGTAAGTCTTGTGGAAACAAAGTTAAACAGGAATCTATTCGTTGTCAAGGTATCATTTGGTGAAAAATTAAATATTACAAGTATTTAATTGTTTTAGGGATGCGTTATTAGGAAAAAGATGTACTTTCAATGTAATTTATTTAAAAGTTTGTAGTTTTACATTTTCAAAACATCTGTACTTCAGTCTGCACTCACGTTGCCATATGTATCGCTTGACCACACTTAGGGCAGGGGCCCGAGGTGGTTTAAGGTATGCTTAATATGAACGTTCTAGCCATCCGCTTCCACTATTACCTTTCAAAGTGGTTTCAGATTTTATTAAACGTTTGAAGGCTTGTGAAGCCCTGCATTTACGTGAAGGTTGGTTAGCAATGCACATAATGGAGGGACAGCAGGAAACGATGGACCCAAAGAATGGAGGATTTCATTCCGGTTCATCAAAGTTTAGGTTAGATCATGTTTCGGAATTATTATGAAATAATTTCTTTAAGAATGCAACGCTATAACAACAAATTTCATGGCAATCTCTAACAGTATACAGGAGGCCTGGTTCAACGTTAAATAGCCCCGTCCTTTCCCTTTGTAGCGCTGCAGTGAAAAATAAAACAAGGTGGCTCAATGAACCCCGGAATAAGGGCGTTAAACTTAAATAAAAAAAAAAAAACGATGGTTTCAGGTTGAACAGTCAAGATTAATTAGACGTAGTGTCTTGGAGGACAAGGAAAAGAGTATCTGGTAACTTAGATGTATGAATAAATTACCTTATATTTCTTCCCATTGCCGTGAATTGTAGGGTCGTAGGTTAATTGCTGCTTAAGAGACACGAGCAAGAAAAATACGAATACAACTGTATCTGCAGTAACAGTAAAATTTATACTACCTGTTTGCAAACCACGTCAAAGGCATCATAAAGGGGGTCGTCAAATCTGGAAGTGAAAATGTAACGGAGTTCGTAACACCTTACGATACGAGAAGCCTCTTCAAGACTACGGCCTCTGAAGTGGAGGATTTTAATGTTGAATTTAATAGGAATGAATAAATAAATAATGTATAGTTTTTTAAAGTTAACAAAAGAAGACACTTTTTTATAGTTAACAAAAGAAGAAAAGTTTTTTGATAGTTAACAAAAGAAGAAAAATTTTTGATGGTTAACAAAAGAAGAAAAGTTTTTGATAGTTAAAAAGAAGAAAAGTTTGTTGATAGTTAACAAAAGAAGAAAAGTTTGTTGATAGTTAACAAAAGAAGAAAAGTTTTCTTGATAGTTAACAAAGGAAGAAAAGTTTTTGATAGTTAACAAGAGAAGAAAATTTTTTTGATAGTTAACAAAAGAAGAAAAGTTTTTGACAGTTAACAAAAGAAGAGTTTTTGATAGTTAATAAAAGAAGAAAAGTTTGTTGATAGTTAACAAAAGAAGAAAAGTTTGTTGATAGTTAACAAAAGAAGAAAAGTTTTTGATAGTTAACAAAAGAAGAAAAGTTTTTCGATAGTTAACAAAAGAAGAAAAGTTTTTGATAGTTAACAAAAGAAGAAGAGTTTTTGATAATTAATTAAAGAAGAAAAGTTTGTTGATAGTTAACAAAAAAAGAAAAGTTTTTTGTTAGTTAACAAAAGAAAAGTTTTTCTAGTTAACAAAAGAAAATGTTTCAACAGTTAACAAAAGAAGAAAAGTTTTTTGATAGCTAACGAGAGAAAAAAATTTTTGTAGTTAACAAAAGAAGAAAAAATTTTTCAATAGTTAACAAAAGAAGGAAATTTTTTCAATAGTTAACAAAAGGAAAAAAATGTTTTCAATAGTTAACAAAAGAAGAAAAATTTTTCAATAGTTAACAAAAGAAGAAAAATTTTTCAATAGTTAACAAAAGAAGAAAAACCACTTCCTCACTAACGACCCTAAGCAGAACACCCTTAAAAAAGAAAGACCAGAAGGAAAGGGAACATGGTAAAACAAAAGCCGCTCGAGGGAGAATAACAGCAGAAGTAGAGGTAGGAGGAGGAGGAGGAGTACCTGGAGTAGTAGGAGTTGTAGTAGATAAAAAAACTAACAGTGTTGATGAGGAATTCGTGCAGTTAATGACGCTCGACGATCTTGTCAAATGGAATGGGCTCAATTTTTTTAACTGGAGGGCGAAAGGTTTTACGATCCTTTGCGCTGAATTTATATCTCCGTCTTCCCACTCCTGTGCATAAAAATGTGTATGTATACAGTATGTACATATATATATGTATGAATATGTATATTATATATATGTATGAATATGTATTTATATATATATATTGTATGAATATGTATTTATATATATATGTATCTATGAATATGTATATATATGTGTGTATGTATGTGTGCGTATGCTTATATGAATATACTGTATATACACATGTATATATATGGGCACACATATATATTTAAAGTAAATTAGTGAGAGACGCTTATCATTATCATTGATGATAGTAGTGGTAGAAGCAATAATAGTGGCAGTCGTATAGTGTTACTAACCTTGTGTATATATATATATATATATATATATATATATATATATATATATATATATATATATATATATATATATGCTCTACCACTACTATCATCAATGATAATGATAAACGTCTGTCACTAATTTACTTTAAATATATATGTGTTGCCATATCTATACATGTGTATATACAGTAAATTCATATAAGCATAAGCACACATACACATATATAAATAAATACATATTCATATATACATATATATATATATACACAATATATATGTATATGTATATAATGAATAAGTGAGGGGTGCTTATCATTATCATTAATAACAGTAGTGGGAGAAGCAATAATAACAGCAACAGTAGTCCAGTGTTATTATAACCCCGAAGTTAATAACACTTTCGCTATGACTCAAACCATCACAGAATTGAATCCCACGGCTCCTCGCCTCACTATAAGGTATAGTTGTGTCCATTAGTCGAACAGCAGAGACGTCTGCTGGCCGGCGGCTTTCACTAAGACCGAGAGTTACCCGGTTACTCGCCGAGTTACTCGTTAACGTATCGAGTTTCGTGCCTCGGTTACCTCTTCTTCTTGGTTAATTATGATGGATTTCTATTCAGCAGTTTTAGTATTAATTAATATAATTTGTGGGATTTTACCGTGTTTTTTTTTTCATGAACTTTAATTTAGACTGTATGTTCAATAGATTAGCTATTATTATTATTATTATTTGGGAAGAGGGCCACAAAGATGACAGTTTCAACAGAAGGAGAATTGAGCAGGTTCTCGAAAGCTTCGTTTAATATATATATATATATATATATATATATATATATATATATATATATATATATATATATATATATATATATATTTACACTGACACTGACATCATTGTGGATTTCTTCACCATTTTATGACTCCATGCGATTATGAGATGATGATGATGATTATTGCTTTGAAGTTATATTATTATTATTATTATTATTATTATTATTATTATTATTATTATTATTATTAAGTTAAATTATACCTTAGTTTTACCAGACCACTGAGCTGATTAACAGCTCTCCTAGAGAGGGCTGGTCCGAAGGATTAGACTTATTTTACGTGGCTAAGAACTAATTGGTTACCTAGCAACGGGACCTACAGCTTATTGTGGAATCCGAACCACATTATAGCGAGAAATGAATTTCTATCACCAGAAATAAGTTCCTCTAATTCTTCATTAGACGGCCGGAGACTCGAACTCGGGCCTAGCGAGTGCTAGCCGACAACTCTACCGACTCTCCCAATGAGGAACTTATTATTATTATTATTATTATTATTATTATTATTATTATTATTATTATTAAGCAATATGTGCGCGCTATCCTAAGCAAAAAGCTAAAAATGCCGTTAGCTTTCCAGGGGTAAACAGAAGCATAGGTAAATGTTGATGATAAAAAACTAAAGAAGCAAATGAAGAAAAATGTAACATTTTTGATAATTAATTCAGATTTAGGTTATACAGTACATCGTATTGCCGTTCTTTCGATAATAAACCAAATATTTTTCTTCGGTGTTGATGCACTTCCTTGTCTCGACACCAGTTTAAAGACTATGCTAATCAACCAATGTTATTTGAGTCTTCAGGATTCGTTGTTCCGTGTGGGTAATTTGAATAAGTGAATTGCATATTTATTTCGACGGAAATAACACGTTTCTTAACCGTTAGTCGTAAAACCAGAAAACGACCCGGTGGGCACTTATGCCCCCTGAACGTCCGTGGGGCAGGGCGTGAGACTCTAGCCGCATGAACTCTTGCTGGAAACTGGATGGGTAACACCTGGACCCCCACCTGTAAGGTGAAAGACACACACACACACATACACACACACATATATATACACACACATATATATATATATATATGTTGTATATTGTGTATATATATATACTATATTTATTAAATATATATATATATATATGTATATATATATATATGTATATATATATATATGTATATATATATATATATATATGTATATAATTTGTATATATACATATTATATATGTATATATATGTTCCATATAACATATATACACACACAAATTTCAACATTTTAGGATGAGGTTGCCAGCCACATGCCCTTCTCAACTCTAGACGCTCCCTTTAACATTTGGCCCTAAGCTTAGTAGTGGCAAGCTTTTCCAAAGTGTGGAGAAATAGACAAATTAAATGGTTATTGTGGTTGTAAAAATTACATTCCTGATTCATTGCATAAGTCAACAGAGGCATTATAGGAGTTCACGGAAAGCCGCACGGAAATTGTTCAAAGCTTTGCGTCTCGCTAAGGAATCGAACTTGGAATCGTTCGTCTGGGCAAGCGGACTAACCACAGGACATCAGTACACACACACACACACACACATATATATATGTGTGTGTGTGGTAATATTTGTATTTAATTCATAGCAATTTATCAGTGAATTTTACGTACATCAGGATATAGTAGGGATTGAGAGATACATGAAGAGAGAGTATGGATAGCATTGTCAAGGTAACCACACTTACTTTCTCCCCTCAACCAAGTAAACACGAGAGCAACGTCATCTCCAGGTCAGACTTGATTCACTTGTGTGTCTGCGAGACATACAAATCTGTGGCTGTGATCTTGTGCGTTACAGTATGCAAGGCCGTCGCTTTCCAGGCCAAATTTCAGTTTAATGATTTTTCCGATCCTTGGCGCTGTCCGTGAATCCGTAACATCAGTTGGGTCATTAATGTAGAATTTTATATTTTTGATGTTTGCTTAAAAATACACTTATATTCCTCCCACACACACACACACACACACACACACACACACACACACACACACACACACACACACACACACACACACAATCAACAGCAGATTCGTATTGCCGAAGTTCAAGTGTATCTCGATCCGTTTTCTGAAATATTTTTTTCAAATGAAAACCGTGACAGATACTACAATTTTTTTTTAACACAGATGCCTCTTACAATTTGAAGGCGGTCATAACATTTGCAGTTCGTCAGCTTTATGAAAGTTCTGCTTCTTGACGCTCCGGTTTCAAATAACTTTGGAAATGATTCTGAAGTATCTCAAGAACAAAAGACCAAACTCTTCTCACTTTCACTCAATATTGGGTTCCTCTTTGGTAACCAGATATCGTCTGCAGTATTACATTATAACGATTGTGTCCCTGGAGCCCATTGCGGCTGACATACGACTGCTGTAAACTTCAGTGGAAAACCCTTTAATTCGCCCAAGAAAGATGCTTAACGACGAATTTAATAGCGTTTTATTAAGGCTAATGTGCGTGCATTATGAACTGCTGTGGGCCATTTAAAAATTCTCCATGTTTTCTAATGATTGTGGCCAGGGAGAGAGAACGATCTCCTCCACCTCCTCCCCCGAACTCCAACTCCTTCCTCCCCCAGCCCCTTCCTCTTCCTCCCATGTCTTCTGTCAGCCTCTTAAGGGAAGTCTTCATGAGAAAAATAGATTTTCTGTTAACAGTTGAAACTCTCTCTCTCTCTCTCTCTCTCTCTCTCTCTCTCTCTCTTAGCAACTTAGTTTTATGTTGGTTTGGTGGATGTGTGTAAGAAATTGCTGTTGGTTTGCTGCGTTGAAACTATATAATTTTCTTATTTGTGAGTGTTTGTTTAAAACTGCTGGACTTCTAACGCTAAAAGTTCATTGAAGTGACCCAAAGCAGAACGCCCAGTTATCTAAAACCCGTAGGGGTGTGGTGCCGTCAGTACACCTCATGCGGCCCTTAGCTGCAACTCCTTTCATTCCTTTTGCTGTACCTCCGCTCATATTCTCTTTCTTCCATCTTGCTATCCACCCTCTCCTAACAATTGTTTCATGGTGTAACTGCGTGTTTTTCCTCCTGGTACACCTTTCAAGCCTTTCCACTCTCAGTTTAGTTCCTCATTGGACGGGTTGGTATCGTTCTCGGCTAGCACTCTGCAGGGCCCGCGTTCGATTCTCCGACCGGCCAATGAAGAATTAGAGAAATTTATTTCTGGTGATAGAAATTCATTTCTCGTTATAATGTGGTTCGGATTCCACAATAAGCTGTAGGTCCATTTGCTAGGTAACCAACTGGTTCTTAGCCACGTAAAATAAATTTAATCCTTCGGCCCAGACCTAGGAGAGCTGTTAATCAACCCAGTGGTCTGGTTAAACTAAGGTATATTTAACTTTTCTACTCTCAATTTCCCTTTCAGCGCTGAATGACCTCATAGGTCACAGCGCTTGGCCTTTGGCCTAAACCCTTTTCATTCCATTCCAGTTATCTGCGCTGGTTTCGTCATGGCCCTTAAAGGCACACAGGCCGACTCCTCAAAAATAAGAATCAAACAAACAAACAAACAAATATATACAGATACCACACCTACCAAGCAGCCTCCCCAACCTTTCTCGAATTTTGCAGGATGCTCAAAACGACAGGGGCCGAACTGGCATGAGGGCACTCACCCTGATGAAAGCTCTGGACTCGTTATGACCCAAGGGCGGTCACATTTTACTCCAAAGGTGTGTTGCAAGTTCCCAGCCACTGATTGTTTGGCCGAGGTTAGCCTGATAGGCTCAGCAGGCTGATCTGAAAACACTTTCTCTTATAGGCGATTCAGGACATCGTCTCTTTAGAGCTATCTCGGACCTCTCCACCATGAAAGAGATTGGAAAAAAGCGAGCCGACGAAAATAGGGCTTAGTATCCCAATGTAAAACCTGACTCCGTGACTAATGATGAGGAAGGAAGTCGCTCATCGTCAGAAGTGGAAAAAAGGAAAAGATCAACCTTTCCGGCAGCACAGTTTATGGATATTTAAGTTCCTAAGTTAAAGGGAGACTCAAATGCTACTCTAACGCGCGTTTCTTCTGTGCCTTAGGTGACTGAACGTACTTTTTAGCCGCTGTTTATTTTGTTTGTGTTTCTTGGCTGTTTAGAAGCTCATTATTTTTTGCCATGTCTCTTTTGTCTGACCTTTTTTTATATTTCTACTTTTTTATATTTTTCATGTTTTTCTTTTATTTTTGCTTGTATAAGCTGTTAGCGGGTTAATGATTGGCTTTAATTTTTTTCTATGTAAATAATAATTCAAGGGAAACAGCCGTTCTGTTTCCCGTGAATTATTATTCGTAGAAAAAACTGAAGCCAATCATTAACCTGCTAACAGCATATACAAGCAAGTAGAAATATAAATATTCATAAACTGTGCTGCCAGGAAGTTTGATATTTTCCTTTTTTTTCCACGTAGACCTCAACTCCGCATTAAATGAAAATTACGACAAAAATGGGTCTTGAATTCCACAGAAATCACAATAATGATTTAAAACCCAGATCTCGCGGCTAATGAAGGCAGCAGAGAATTAGACTGACAGCACAAACGAGTTGAGAGCCGTGTAATCGAAGGGAGAGAGAGAGAGAGAGAGAGAGAGAGAGAGAGAGAGAGAGAGAGAAAAAGTTCACTTTCCACGAGGTGTAACCGTGGCTGTAAAACCTCCACTTTTCACACTACTCGGCGGAGGCGCAGCT
>NC_089794.1:41253128-41273128 GCF_040412425.1 Macrobrachium rosenbergii
CTGATATAGGCGTTAGGACTGTATCCAACTAATAGTGAGCAATATTTCAACCATACAAAGGAATTTTCACTTAAATCAAAATATGTTTAAAGTTACTGTGTATTTTTTACCAAAAAAGGAGAGAGGACATTTTATAAAATTCGATTTTTCATTTTTCAACCTATTTGTCTTTCAGATATATACAGTATATATATATATTTTTTTATGTCAGAGACACCCAATAATTAACTGGAGAGTATAAGTAGATTATACATTTTCGTTTCTGAGGAGATAACTCAATGAAACTGCAAAGTTTCTCTGCATTTTTCACACCAGAAAGACTAACTTTCTTTCCCTTAATGGTTCCATTGTGTATTGTTCCAGATATGTTCTGAATACAGAAAAGGATTCAGTGAGGTGCATTGATGATGGAAAAAAAATGATTATACAAATACCTTTAGACAAGCCAGAGAAACCCATCATTACACTCAGAAACAGCACGAGAATCTTGGGTTACATATTTAAAAGTAGTGCTGACAACAGGGTGTCCGGTATTCAGTCTGAATTGTAAACCTTATGAATGTTATTTTGATTCTGTGGTGGCTTGTGGATGAAGCATTCTTTCAGAGTGAAAAAGAGACTGGAAACGGATATTCAATATGACGACGAGAGAGAGAGAGAGAGAGAGAGAGAGAGAGAGAGAGAGAGAGAGAGAGAGAGAGAGAGAGAGAGAGAGAGAGAGAGAGAGAGAACATATTCAGATATACTTTCAACATTCAGTCGTAATACTTTTAATGGTGTGCATACCCTACCAAGGATCTAAGAGAGAGAGAGAGAGAGAGAGAGAGAGAGAGAGAGAGAGAGAGAGAGAGAGAGAGAGAAAAAAATGTTTAGATATAAATTCACTATTCACTCGTGAACATTTTTCATGATTTGCTTACCCTACCAAGAATCAGAGAGAGAGAGAGAGAGAGAGAGAGAGAGAGAGAGAGACAGAGAGAGAGAGTTATATAAACTATTCAATCGTTAATTTTTTTAAATATGTGCATACCCTACAAGAATCTGAGAGAGAGAGAGAGAGAGAGAGAGAGAGAGAGAGAGAGAGAGAGAGAGAGAGAGAGAGAGAGAGAGAGAGAGAGAATGTACGTATAAAAATTAGATATCCAATCGTTAATATTTTTTCACGAGAGAGAGAGAGGAAACTTCCAGATATGAATACTGTACAATATTCAGTCGTTGATATTTTCAATCTATCGTGATGAAAACTTGCATCGCGGGTATACAATGAAGCGTCGCGCGAAGGTATCCGACTGCATTAACTTGCATTTTGAAAGACTGTTCGTTAGGTAGACTCGAATTACAACTGCACTTTCGTGGATGTGTCTCGCTGGTGAAAGTGTCTCATTGTTGCTGATTGATTGCCTCGATATCGGGGCCAATTACTGAAGAATCCACCGGAAACTATATGTGACGACAACAGGCCATAATGATACACGACGATTATTAGCTCTCTTGGGGTTTCGTTTTTCTTTTGTTTGTGGTTATTATTATTACTGTTATTGTTATTATTATTGAGTAGTTTTAGTCAGACCAACGATGCGTAATCCTAAATTTCGTAGTCTTTGCTATGAGCTGTTTCTAAAATTACGATTATGGATGATAACTCTCTCTCTCTCTCTCTCTCTCTCTCTCTCTCTCTCTCTCTATATATATATATATATATATATATATATATATATATATATATATATATATATATATATATATAAATAAAGATATGTGTATACATATACACATATTTATAATATATGTTATATATGTATAATGTTACTAAAATTACTATATTTCGAAGAGACGACTCTCTCTCTCTCTCTCTCTCTCTCTCTCTCTCTCTCTCTCTCTCTCTCTCTCTCTCTCTCTCTCTCTATATATATATATATATATATATATATATATATATATATATATATATATATATATATAAAGTATATTATATAAACTGAGCGGATTAACAGCTCTCTGGGATTGTGTGTGGATACAAATACACATTTTTATAATATATATATTACAGTATATAATGTTACTAAAATTACATTTTTATATATTATATTACAGTATATAATGTTACTAAAATTACTATATTTCTCTCTCTCTCTCTCTCTCTCTCTCTCTCTCTCTCTCTCTCTCTCTCTCTCTCTCTCTCTCTCTCTCTCCTTCGCTATAAGCATGAATCGATTGCAGCGAACAGGAGTAATTTATTCCAAGGTTTCACCGCTTGGCAAAAGGTGCAATTAACAATCAGAGCATCATTAACCATCCTCACTCAATCAGCAATTACCTGAAACAGAGCGTAATAGCACGAGCGAAGTTATAACAGTCTGCTCGTTTGTTTTTTCGTGCCCTTCATTATTTTTATAGCTGGCATTTTCATCATAGATTTTTTTATCGTAATTGTTATATTGGTTGCGGTTGTTCATCTGCTGATTAATATTGTTACCGTTGTGTTATTTGCATGAAATTTTTTGAAAAATAAATATTCGTACACTATGTAGACATATGTCTGTCTATATATTTAGCTGTCAGTTGCGTGTATGCATATATGTGCGTGTGCGTGTTTGTGCGTGTGTGAGAGAGAGAGAGAGAGAGAGAGAGAGAGAGAGAGAGAGAGAGAGAGAGAGAGAGAGAGAGAGAGAAATTTCAAATCCCATGTTTCATTACTCAGGGAAGAGAAAACAATTGTTTATCATGAAGTGAGGGCAATACGTAAGAAATCTAATCGCTCTAATTTCATCTTAATCGTCTGTTAAAAAAAAAAAAAAAAAACTATGGGTTTGATGTCATCTACCGACTGTGATTACGTCATTATCATATTCCTTTCTTAAATAATTTCCTTATCTTTAAAAGGTTTTGTGAGCACTATAGTGGCAAGGCATACACTCCACGGTTATTTGGTCGAGATTTGGGAAATGTGAAATTTACCCGGTCAGAACTTTACATAATCATTTCTTGAGTAACTGTACTGTAATCAGGGGCATGCTAATGCTTGCTATGATATTGTTCTGGTTTTATATTATATTATATATAAAATGACTTTTTCTGAGTTTTACGTCTGCGTCTGAAGAGAGAAAAGGGCTTGTGCAAGGGACGAAGTCAGTTTCTCCAAGTGGGTGATTTTATGTAGAACGGGCTTTGCGGTGGACTCCAGTTTCTTCGCCTTTGGATGAATAGGCAGAGAACTGGCTGGGTGACCCAGTTGAGACATGGGTGTTGGAGGAACATACGTAAGGTCAAGTGCCAGTTTGTTTGGGATCCAGTTATTGACTGGAGAGATTGAAGAGAAATTGTAGAGGCGGCTGCAGGAATCTTTTGAGATTAGGAAGGTGTAGCGGACGGTTATCAAGGAAGAAAACTTATGAAAATATATAGAGACAGGAAAGTAACTTCTTCGTAAAGAATATGAAGATGTGGGAATGAGTGCCCCTGGGAGAGTGTAAGATAAGATATGAAAAGTCGGACATTGTATCAAGAAAGGTGGATATTTGGGTCCCTTGTGTTGACAGTATGGAAAGAAGAGAAGAAGGCTTTAAATTTAAACAGCATAAATGTGTCAAAACTGTATGAAAAATGTCTGTATAATAGAGGCTAGCACTGTACTGTATAAACAGTTAAAAAATATGCTTTTGTGGGCCTCTTGTGTGGGATATCACAGTAACAGTAGTGCCTATAGTGCACTTCATGCGGCGCACTGTAGGCATTACTTAAGGTTCTTTGCTGCGTCCTTTCGGTCCTTAGCTTCAACCCCTGTTATTTCTTCTACTATACCTCCATTTATATTCTCTTTCTTCCATCATACTTTCCACCCTCTCCTAACAATTGTTTCAACATCATTTTCAGCGCTGAATGACCTCATAGGCCCCAGTGCTTGACCTAAGTATTTTTTATTCCATTTCCAACAGTAACATGCGAAAGTTTTTTTTTAAAGAAAGATAATTATTTATTTATAGTTTGAAGGGTGGTTAATGGTTTGTTATGTCTTCGAAACCATAAATGCTTATCGGTGATAGATTTTGGATAAAAGCAGCATCTGCTTATACAGTATATATGTTGAATAGTGAACATTCATATTATAAAGTACGTAAAAAAGGGGTTAAAAGTGTTTTTATTGCCCTTTCCGCTTTATTTGTGGATTCATGTAATCTTATTACCGTTTATGAAAGGGATGAAAAACATTGGATATAACGAATTAGACAGACGTTTGATTTCCTAAGAAATGCACTGATATTCTACTAACATTCTCATATTAATATTCTCATATTAATAGCTGATATATTAATGTTCTTTTAGTTAATGAAAGGAACGCACGATGCTCAATATACATAAAAAAAAAACTCTCATGAATGAATTGAAGTAGATTTGGCGAATAGCCTTAGGAAACCAGCTTACTCATTCATATGAGTGTTTGTCCTTGCCGACACGAGAGTTTGATTGATTTAGTAGTAAATTGTTTCCCAAATTGAGTTTTCAGTTAACTTCATTTTTATTGACATTCCTTCGTCATTTTATTAAGAGATGAAATGGCCCAATTTTCCCCGGTGTCCTTGAGCGCGGTCATTAGGCATGATTGGCTGGATAGCAGGGACTGCGATTGAGGGGAGTTCGGTTGCAATTTGGCGTAAGATTGAAATCAAAAGTATCGAGTTTAATGGTAGAGTATTCACTCGATTAGTTTAGGAATGCAGTGCGTGGATCTTTCCGCCTTCCTTTGTTTCCACCAACAATTGACATTACCTTTTCATGAGAGGCTTCGAGATCTGTCATCACTTAATACGGCAAGTCAACTAACATTCAGATTGCCAAGTCCATTTCTCTTATTTGTACTGTACAATATATCAATAATATATATATATATATATATATATATATATATATTAAAATATATTAAAAGTTAAAGTCCTCCTGGGCCTCTGTAGGCTCATAGGGCAGGCGCTGATCTCCTGTTTCTTAGGTCGATAGCCAGTATATATATATATATATATATATATATATATATATATATATATATATATATATATATATATATATATATATATATATATATATATATATATGTGTGTGTGTGTGTGTGTGTGTGTGTGTGTGTGTGTGTGTGTGTGGAGAGAGAGAGAGAGAGAGAGAGAGAGAGAGAGAGAGAGAGAGAGAGAGAGAGGGAAAATAGATAAATAAATCATGAAATCCAGCTTCAACATGTGTCTGAATGACATTTGCCAAATATAGTGTCTTCTCAACTGTCTCCTTTTCTTTAAGGAAGTAGGCAAAATCCTGTATTTGTTAATACCGTTCTCTCTCTCTCTCTCTCTCTCTCTCTCTCTCTCTCTCTCTCTCTCTCCTCTCTCCCCAAACCCCAAAACACCCGAGTTACTCCAGTGCATTTACCTTGACGAAATTGTCTGTCATTGCGTTTGCAGATTTATATATATATACATATAGTATGCAATCCTAATGAGCCCTTGCAACAACGCCAGATCCGCATCGTGTTTTTGTCAACATAAAGATATTTTTTTTTTTATTAACCAATGCAGTCGTTACCTCGATGTTGCTGGCTGGCTGGTTGCTTTGCCACACGCACTAGCGTCAATGCTCTCCTCGTTTGCTTTTGTTCGTGAGCGAAAATATGCCGCAATGAGCGATTCCTAAAGAGCTTTCTTTGGTAAACGTGTTACGGAATCATTTTTGCTGCTTTTTGTTGTGCAAAGTTTCGTCACTTTTGTGACGTTTTGAAGTTAGAACTTAAATATATTTTGCTTGAATTATTTGTTTTTGAATCTCGTAATGTTTTAATGTTAGAACATTAAATATCCTCAGAACAATATTACAATACGTACATTGTTTTGCAAATTTGTCATTATTACACGGTCTGTTTTCATGCAAGCCGTAAAATTCCTTTGTGTATTGTATGTTAATTATACTGTTAAGGAGTTTTTTTGCTGATATTATTTCCACATGCAGTCTGTCCTTATTTCACGAGGGTTCAAACAAACTTCATGTAGGACGTTTAAAGTACAGTATTGTTCTGCCGTCTTTTTAAAGTTAAATCAAATTCATTTTATTTCATATGGGAATATTGTCTGTTATTATTATTATTATTGTTATTATTATTGTTATTATCATTATTATTATTATTGGAGAAGCAGATCCACAGTTATGTATATGTACTTATATTTAAAGATAAGTACATCACTGTCGATTTGCTTCTCCATTTTAAGACATGCTATTATTATTATTATTATTATTATTATTATTATTATTATTATTATTATTATTATTATTATTATTATTATTATTATTATTGTTGTTGTTGTTGTTGTTGTTGTTGTTAATGTAAAAGTAAAGACAGGTAATTATATCCCTCAAAGCTAGAATTGCTTGGATGCCCAATCTGTGCAGTGCTTCTCAACATAAATGATTTACTTGCTCGTCTCATCACATTAAAAATTTGTCATGATATACAACAGATTCACACGGACCTCTGTCATGTAGGTACAGAAGCATGTCGATGTGGAAACCCCGTGATTGCAGACGTTAATGAGGCATCATTTGTACCTGTACCTGAATGACAGCGAAGGCTAATTGCCTTGTACTCCGATGGTCTTAGACACATGTTACATAGGGGCGTGTCAAATGGGCAGCATCCACATCTACACAGGAATGTTTGCGTAGACTAATTACCTTGTACTGTCATTAACTTGTTATTCGGGTGGGACCGAAGCGATTTAACTGATGATTGAAGTGAGGGTGGCATCATTTCGCCCAGTTCTGATTGTTAACAGATTGATTACTCTATAAATATTGAAACAAAATCGGAACGATGAGTGAATGTGTTCGAGGCAGCGTTTACTACACATTCTTGATTATCAAGTTAGATTAATTTGGTTATAAGAAGGGCTGTTCCTTGATTATCGGTTTCAAATGGTCATCTTAAATCTTTAAAACACAATTATCGAGGCTGACAAGGCATGTTTATATGATCCTGATTGTCAGCTTGTAAACATTACCTTATACCTTACCCTCCAAATCTGGCGTCCATTCGAATAGAATCAGAAGCTTCAAAATCTCAAGAAAAGATTAGCAACGAGATCCGTGGTGCGAAGTAAGCGATCTAGCAATTCTCTAATTGTTCTCTTAACTCATTTTTTTTTTAATTCTTTCTTTTTGGGGCCAGACAGATGTGAAAACTCATGATATTTCCCCCAGATGACGGCAGCTTTCAGTTCAAGTGCAACCGCACACCGGGCCGGTGAAAGTTCTCTCTTGCCAGCGAACTCTCGATAGAATCGGATGCGTCGGTCCAAGGAGGATCGGATGCTTCCTATTCATCGATTCTTCTCGTAGGCCTAGGGGGTGTTGCCCTTGCCTTCATATATAATTTTTTTTTTTGACAAGTGAAATCTATTTCCTTGTTTTGATGTAATTTTTATGTTTTGCTTCATCTTTGCGTCAGTTTCCATGTTCTGTCGTACGGGCTACCTGTCGTGTGGAAGCTTTGTGGTTTGTCGTATGGGAATATGTTCAGCTCATGAGAAGGTATAAAGATGGTATAGGAGTATATTTACAAGTCTTCATCATTTTTCATACATGGCCATCACCACGTGCGAATGTATACATACATACATACATACATACATACATACATACATACATACATACATACTAAAAACTCCAGTCATAAAATGAAGGAAAAAACATAACTTTTTATTTAGGGTAACATCCGTCCTCTTTTTCATTTTAGTATTGTTTTTAGAGCTTAAACATCTTTTGCATAACCACACACACGCACGCACACACACACACACACACACACACACACACACACATATATATATGTATATATATACATATATATATTTATTATATAGAGCCTACCAACACCCTCGAAATGAGTTGTAAGCCTAAAAACGGTAGACACAGCTTATCAATATGACCTTCCGCAACGTCCTGACGATTTTGTAGGGGCTGGACGACTGTAAATCCGGGTTTGCAACTACACATAGAGAAATGATGAATACGCACTTTTATGTATATTATATGTATATATTCTTATATATAAATGTATGTATGTATGAGAGCAGTTGTCCCATTATATATATATATATATATATATATATATATATATATATATATATATATATATATATATATATATATATATATATATATATATATATATATATATATATATATATATATATATATATATATATATATAAATATATATATATATATTTATATATATATTGATAATAAAAAGGCACATATACTTATATATATAATAAATTGCACATATACTTTATATATATAAATTGGACACGTGCCTCTTTTGTAATGATCTTTGGAAAGATCCATTAGCAATATAGTGCTCGGTTTATTAACCAGTTTACGAACTTTTTGTGGTTTCGACCAGGAGTAGAAATCTCTCCATTCGCCACCGCGGTCAATGATGGATTAGATTTCCTTTTTTTTCTTTCTTTCTTATTTTCTTCATTTTATTCTGTTCTTTTAGCCACTCACTCTGTCGCTATTGATCAGTTTCTGCTCCATCTATGACTCTCGCTGTCATACCTGTGGAGAGCATTAATGGTCATTTTGATTTAGCCTTGTGAGTCCGATAATTGTGGGACTAGATTATTTAGACTACAGACCTATATTGAAAAATATGATTAAGTCTGATAAATCGCTTGCGTTTAGTTGGTTTTTTTTGCGCATTAGATTGAAGTAATTTGAAAGTTGGTTTTATTTCTTATTTACAGTTTTTATTTATTTATATATGTTTTTTAGTTTTCTTGAAGCTGATACGATTATGACCTGTTATTTCCAATAACATAAAATTTTAACTTGGTTAAAACATTTAAGACGTAAATTGGATCAGAATTTCTGTTTCGCAGTTTATGATTGTGGGTTCTTTATTATTATTATTATTATTATTATTATTATTATTATTATTATTATTATTATTATTATTATTATTATTATTATTCGGCACAAATGCTGAAAAAGCCGCGAGGTCTGTCACTTGATTTGCAGGTTATTATATAATAAAATGTTCATTTATGCAAAATGAATAGTAAGAAATAAGCTATAAAATAAAAACGAAGATTTGTTATATTCAAACGTAAATAAAAGTGGATGAATATGCCGTAATAACTGAATGCAAGTACATTCGAATAATCCTGTTTTTCCTTTTATTTTCAGGCAAAATAGCATCGCAAGATGGGTCAAATCTCCCAGCGGCATGGTAAGTAGAATCGCCCCTGTTGCGTATTCGTATCTTTCTTCCTCTTTTCCTCCTTTTTACCTCCTTTTTACCTCCCCTTTTCTTCCTTTTTACCTCCTTTTTACCCCCTCTTTTCCTCCTGGAGCGATTATGCAACCACAGGGTCTTAACAAGTTGAATGAATTTATAGGTAAGGAAACCTAGTTTGTTCTAGTTGAATGGAATGTATAGCTAAGGAAATCTAATCAGGACGCGTAGTGTCCAAGGTCTGCTACTTAGCAGCACTCGACCGCTTTCTTCGTCTCTGCTTGCGTGTGTTAGAGATTGAATATTGACTCTTGTGGCTGCAGCATCTTCTTGCGGACCACTGCTCCGTACATCAGAACGCTGGACTGCTGCGGTTTATTGTAATGCCGCTTTTCCCTGATTGCTGAACTGCTACAGTTTATTGCAGTGCCGCTTTCCCTGACTGCTAAGCTCTACAGCTCACTGAATTTTGCTTGCCCATGACTGCAAAACTACAATGGTTTACTTTTATGCAGCTTTCCCCTTAATGCTAAACTAATGCAGTTTTTTTTTTTTATCAAAACTCCTTGCCCCCAAACAACATGTTTAATGTTGTTTATTTTTATGCTGCTTTCTCCGTAATGCTTAACTTCTTCAGTGAACTGAAATGTCCCTTGATCCTGTCTGTTACAATGCTTCAGTTTGCTGTTATACTGCCTGCTCCTAACTTCAAAACTTAAGCAGATTATTTTAATACTGTTTGCACTTGCACTAGACTGCTAAACTGCTGCAGTGTTTCGAAATTCCGCCTGACCCAGATTGCTAAACACTGCTTGCTCATGACTACTAAACATCTGTGATTTATCGTTATGCTGCTTGACCCTGACTGCCGAACTTCTGTCCTTTATAATAATGCCACTTGCCTCCTGACAATTAAACTGCTTCAGTTTATTGAATGCTGTTCTCCCTTTGTTGATAAAGTTCTGCGGTTTATTGTTACACTCCTTATCCCTTACTGCTAAACTAATGGGATTTATTGGTACCTTGCATGTTCCTTACTACTAAACTATTTAGATTTATTGGTACACTTTATGTCCCTTACTGCAAAACCAATGGGATTTATTGGCACCCTGCATGCCCCTTATGCTAAACTAATTAGATTTATTGGTACCCTTTATGTCCCTTACTGCTAAACTAATTAGATTTATTGGTACCCTGTATGTCCCTTACTGCTAAACTAATGGGATTTATTGGTACCCTGCATGCCCCTTACTGTTAAACTAATTGGATTTATTGGTACCCTTTATGTCCCTTGCTGCTAAACTAAATAGATTTATTGGTACCCTGTATGTCCCTTACTGTTAAACTAATTGGATTTATTGGTACCCTGCATGCCCCTTAAAGCTAAGCTGATTAGATTTATTGGTACCCTTTATGTCCCTTACTGCTAAACTAATTAGATTTATTGGTACCCTGCATGTCCCTTACTGCTAAACTAATTAGATTTATTGGTACCCTTTATGTCCCTCACTGCTAAACTAATTAGATTTATTGGTACCCTTTATGTCCCTTACTGCTAAACTAATTGGATTTATTGGTACCCTGCATGTCCCTAACTGCTAAACTAATGGGATTTATTGGTACCCTTCATGTCCTTACTGCTAAACTAATGGGATTTATTGATACCCTTCATGTCCCTTACTGCTAAACTAATGGAATTTATTGGTACCCTTTATGTCCCTTACTACTAAACTAATGGGATTTATTGGTACCCTTCATGTCCCTTACTGCTAAACTAATGGGATTTATTGGTACCCTTCATGTCCCTTACTGGTAAACTAATGGGATTTATTGGTACAGTTCATGCCCCTTACTGCTAGACTAATGGGATTTATTGGCACCTTTCATGCCCCTTACTGCTAAACTAATGGGATTTATTGGTACCCTTTATGTCCCTTGCTGCTAAACTAAATAGATTTATTGGTACCCTATATGTCCCTTACTGTTAAACTAATTGGATTTATTGGTACCCTGCATGCCCCTTAAAGCTAAGCTGATTAGATTTATTGGTACCCTTTATGTCCCTTACTGCTAAACTAATTAGATTTATTGGTACCCTGCATGTCCCTTACTGCTAAACTAATTAGATTTATTGGTACCCTTTATGTCCCTCACTGCTAAACTAATTAGATTTATTGGTACCCTTTATGTCCCTCACTGCTAAACTAATTAGATTTATTGGTACCCTTTATGTCCCTGACTGCTAAACTAATTGGATTTATTGGTACCCTGCATGTCCCTAACTGCTAAACTAATGGGATTTATTGGTACCCTTCATGTCCCTTACTGCTAAACTAATGGAATTTACTGGTACCCTTCATGTCCCTTACTACTAAACTAATGGGATTTATTGGTACCCTTCATGTCCCTTACTGCTAAACTAATGGGATTTATTGGTACCCTTCATGTCCCTTACTGGTAAACTAATGGGATTTATTGGTACCCTTCATGCCCCTTACTGCTAGACTAATGGGATTTATTGGTACCTTTCATGCCCCTTACTGCTAAACTAATGGGATTTATTGGTACCCTTCATGCCCCTTACTGCTAAACTAATGGGATTTACTGGTACCCTTCATGCCCCTTACTGCTAAACTAATGGGATTTATTGGTACCCTTCATGCCCCTTACTGCTAAACTAATTAGATTTATTGGTGCCCTGCATGCCCCTTACTGCTAAACTAATTAGATTTATTGGTGCCCTGCATGCCCCTTACTGCTAGACTAATGGGATTTATTGGTACCCTTCATGTCCCTTGCTGCTAAACTAATGGGATTTATTGGTGCCCTGCATGCCCCTTACTGCTAAACTAATGGGATTTATTGGTACCCTTCATGTCCCTGACTGCTAAACTAATGGGATTTATCGGTACCCTTCATGTCCCTGACTGCTAAACTAATGGGATTTATTGGTACCCTTCATGTCCCTTACTGCTAAACTAATGGGATTTATTGGTACCCTGCATGTCCCTTACTGCTAAACTATTGTGCATTGTTAAATGCGCCCTCCACCTGAGAGCTAAAGTACTGTTGTTTATCATAATGCCGCTTACCACTGATTGCGAAAGTTACACGGCTCACTGATTCCCGCATGCCTAAGACCGCTGAACTATACTGCTTTATGTTGAATTCCGCTTGCCCCTTACTGCTAAACTACCGTGGCTTATTATTATGCAGCTTTCCCCATACTGTTAAACTAATGTGTTTTATTGTTATGCTGGTTCTTAACTGCTACTGTGGTTTACTTGATGCTCCTTGCCCCTGATTTCTAAACTGATGCTCTTTGTTGTAAGACTCAGTGGCGCGAGTCTGCTTATTTTTCGCTTTTACAGTGAATGTACGACGTTGGTTGAATCAGTTGTGTCATCTCTAAACACTCAATTTTTCTGAATTTTATTAGTGGCAGCCCATTTTCTATCCATTAAAAATGATCTAAAATTAATTTGATACATTTCAGTAAAATATTAAGTTACAGAGGTGTGTAGATTCTCCAGAAAACAGAATTGGCGTAACAGTGCTGTAGTAAATAATATACTGCGAAGATGAGTTTTTAACATCCCAGTATGTTGTAAATGCATTTTTAGTTCAAAAAAGATAAGATTTTGTGTATTTATTAATTTTTTTTACTTAATTTCGTGTAAGTTTTCCCAGAGTCTTCACGTCCTGCAGATAATTACGCCTCTTGTTCAAAAATGGTTTTATTTTTACTTTGGCTTTGTCATTATTGTACTCGATCGATGGAACCGGCGTCCTTGTGTTCCTGTCTTGCCCAGGACTGAAATAAACAAGAAATATAATATCAAGAGTAAAAGATCGGATTACTGAAGGAAGAGTTTGAGGTAGACCCTCCCTTTTGATGAAGGAAGGTCAGTATCGGGGGAAAGGAGAGTAGCAGAGAATTCCAGTTCTTGGCGGTATTGAGATTGATAATTTATTATTATTATTATTATTATTATTATTATTATTATTATTATTATTATTATAATACTGGTGATCATCTTACACAAGAAGATATGTTTTTCAGTTGTATTCCACATAGGAAAATGAAAGATGTAAAAGGGTAGAATATAGCCAACAGTTTCGTCCTCTAATGGAGCTCTTCTTGGAGCGTTTAGTAAGAAAAAAAAAAAGGTTTTGATTAAAAAATTGCGGCGTTTCTTACGAAATGATTAGATTATTCCAATGCAGAGTGCACGACCGCAGGGGCCACGGCCGTGGCTGTGGTCCCAGTCGACATCGTAACCGTGGCTGTCCCAACTTATGGAAATTTGTCCTGTTCGTACCTTTTTTCCTTTCTATGTCAGTTTTTATTCCTCCTCTTTCTATGTCAGTTTTTATTCCTTGATAAACGCTCCATGAAGAGCTCCATTGGAGGACGAAACTGCTGGCTATATTCTGACCTTTTACATATTTCATTTTACTATGTGGAATACAGCTTAATTATTCAAAATGTGCAAACATTCATATGGAAGAAACTCAAAAGGACCGCATAGAATTTCTATATAAGTAAAGTGTGTCAAACAGAGAAGGTGGTAGCAAATATATAACCGATAAATAGATAAGATGTGAACTTTACTTATAAGTAAACGTATTTGAGGTAACTGACCCTTCCTGATGCTATTGAAAAAGAGTATGTTTGTATCTTCGGCAGAGAATAAGTACAATCAGTTTCGTAATGAGGCTATGACGCAATAAAAGAAATGTCATTTTTGCGCATGACTCGGGAAAACTTATAGTATATTTTGTTAATACAAGAATGAAATTAGGAAGCGCCTAGTGAGCGCATCTCCTTCGACTAAAACAAACTGTAATCTGGATCTAGACACTTATGAAAGCCGAGTAAACTTTTATCTGGTTTTAGTCCTCCCCTCGACACTGTCCAATAGGCAAAGCATTCCCTCGTGATTATTTGGCACAAGCAGCCAAATGTGTTTCTTGCGGTAAATTCCGAAAATCATTCCGAGTCGGAAGACACTCGGCGGAAAAGTGATCTGAAATGCATAAGTCGTTGGACTTTTCATGGTTATTGGAATGAGTGTTGATGTAACCACGAAATGAAAATGGTCATCCACCTCCTCCTTGTCCCCCCGCCCCAACTTCCCCTTCCCTCTTCAGTAGAAGGCCGACGCAACGAGCAATCCGATACCCCAGGTTTAGTGTATCTTGATAGAGTAAAAAGAAAATTGAGATGAAATGTGTGTATTAAAAGCAGCTGTTGGGGTCGCCACTTGAAAAGGAATTTGACAGTAAGTAGGAAATCCTATATTCAACGTTAGATATAATTTCTGATTCTGATATTGTTGTCAGCGTCTTAGAAAAACACAGGCCCGCTGATCGTTTGATTCATGTTAACTAAAACTGGCGTTGCAGCACACTCGCTCACACACACTGCTTCTCGCGGGGTGCCCCATCATCGTTTGATATGGAACGTGGAATTTGTATCGGATAATCAAGCACTTTCAACGGAAAAGCGAACTCAGTGAAACCAGAAACATTAATTCTTACCAAAGTGATGGACGAACGGCCTTTCGGTGCTGTCACCTTCGCGAAATGTGCATCTTGCACAGGTCATCGTTGCGTCTTTCTCATCCACATAATTTTGAGCGTCCGTTGGTGGGTAACAAGCTGCAAGAAGGATGAAGCAACGTCGTTTTTTTAATTCCAGTTCCGCCTTCCCTTCCTCGCGAATAGGATTCTTTCTTTTCTGTCGTTTGTTTGAAAGAACTCTTATCTACTTTTCAGAGGGAACGCCTGCCGGTAACATCATTTAGAATAGAGAGTAAACGCAGTCGCAAAATACAGACGTTCATTCCCAACCAGCCAAACATGTAAGCGTTCGTTCTTGGAAAATAAATATATGCAAATGTTCGTGCGTTGGTTTAACACACGCGTGCAAATATTCAGTTACATATAAAAAACTATAACCCCCCCCAAAAAAAAATTAGCCATTGACAGAGAATAAACATCTATCTGAACTTCCTCTCGGACATCTTGAATAAACAAGAATGTGATCATTCTTTTTAATGATTCGATAATACGATGTGTTCTCCGTCAGGTGGTGTTTACTCAAAGACCTCACAATGGAATGTTCGTAATCAGTGTTAGTCAGTGGGCTGCTTTTCTGGCCTAGTTTTTGCATACGTAAGATATAAATTTGGTTAATGTCAATTACTGTAATTGTCAGAGGCTGATATTTTCTTAAGTTAAACTTTTCGCTATTTATTCATTTTTTGAAACTCAGATTTACATATTCATGCTGGTCTCAGTTCCGGATAAAAAATGGGGGTTGAACGTGGAAAAAATTGTCATGCCTTGTTTAAAAATGAAAGAACAAAAAACGACCTACGGAGCCTTGCAACGTGCTTTACCGTCGGGTACAAGCGACAGTGGGTCCTACACTGCGTGGAAACCGGCAGAGCCAATAGTCATCACCTACAATTATTAATCACTTCATTTGTGATCGGTATAGAATCCATCTTTCTAGCATATAGTATTCGTAGATGTCTGATCTTGGAAAATTTTTTTTATAATAAAGCTTTTATCATGTCCATTTTGACCTTATGTGAATAGAGTTTGGTGTTCAAAAGTCTCTGGTTTGAAGTTAATGTGGGAATCGAATAGACTCAATTGCCTTTGGAAGTAGAGGAAGTCACGTCTCTGTAACCGAACTGTCATTCCTTCTTTTCTCTCTGAACAGGAGCGCCCATTCTTCCCAGCTCGCAGTCGCTGCTCCAGCCGCGCCTCCTGCTCTTCCTCCTGCTGTTCCTGCTGGTGGGGTCGCAGCAGCCTCCGCCGAACTATCCCCACGACATGATGCCCGACACCAACTTCACCTGCAGCGACAAGGCCACGGGCGGCTACTACGCCGACCCCGAGGCCGGCTGTCAGATGTTCCACGTCTGCGTCAAGGTCTCCGACGAAGAAGTAAGTGTCCTGCAGAGAGAGAGAGAGAGAGAGAGAGAGAGAGAATGAATGATTTTCTAACGAAGTGATAAGCATCGGAGAGAGAGAGAGAGAGAGAGAGAGAGAGAGAGAGAGAGAGAGAATGATTAATGATTCCCAAAGCAATAATAAGTTTTTTCGAGAGAGATAGAGAGAGAGAGAGAGAGAGAGAGAGAGAGAGAGAGAGAGAGAGAGAGAGAGAGAGAATGATTTTCCAACGAAATGATAAGCTTGGAGAGAGAGAGAGAGAGAGAGAGAGAGAGAGAGAGAGAGAGAGAGATAATGATTCCCAAAGCAATAATAAGTTTTTTCGGAGAGAGAGAGAGAGAGAGAGAGAGAGAGAGAGAGAGAGAGAGAGAGAGAGAGAGAGAGAGAGAGAGAATTTTTTCAACAAAATGATAAGCTTGGAGAGAGAGAGAGAGAGAGAGAGAGAGAGAGAGAGAGAGAGAGAGAGAGAGAGAGAGAGAGAAGAGAGACTAACTCCTTAAGTAGGCTATGTATGAGAGCTAACAAAGATTTTGGAAGAAAAGTTAAATCGGAGAGTTGAATTACTGGGATCAGAGTCTGCGCATTGCTAATCAGTAAGATGCCTTTTTTTGGCATCATCAGACTGCACAACCACACCTGGTTTTATTCTTATTACGCATCGCAACATCAAGTTTAATTTATGTTGATGTTGACCTTCAGGTAAGTGATTCACTTCTATTGCTTCTGTTTTTGCTACTTTATATGTGTTGTGACTTCTTCTGTAGTTGGATAATTAGCCATTTCCTTTCATTTCTTGGACTGGTGATTTGATTCTGTCCTTGGATTGCTGCAGACCTTGAAATGTTATTAATCTATTATTTTTGTGGCTCAGTTGGTAGCGCCCTTGCCCTTCACATCGGGTTCGATCTCGATGTCATGTAGAAATTTGATGTTAGATTGCACACTAACTCGTAGATTGGGCAAAATGGTTAGCGGAATGCCCAACAAATACTTTGTTGGGCATTTCTGATCTATGCGAAAGGTATCACTTTTTTTTTTCAATGGTGTTATTGGTTGTAGACGACAGTTCAGATCTCAGCATAAAAGTAAAAATTATGTATTTTGCATTCTTCCATCAGGTTATTACTTCCCATAATTTTACTCTATTGTATCAAACCCGTATGGTCTGCTACGACCTTCAGTAACTAGTGTATATTTTTACTCCTTTATTTCTCCTTTTTATCCGGACTTGGTTGCATTGAAGGGCTCAAGTTGACTACGGTTTTAGCTCCATTCCGAATAAAATTAAGTTGCTTACTGCCTTCTCAAGACGGAAGTGGCGTGCCATGTCTGCCATGACATCACATCACCTGGATATCACAGATGTTGTCCTGGAATTTCCTGGAAACCAGAGCTGTATTTCCTGTATGATATTTTATATTATCTAAGTATTAAAGATTTTGTGTGCCTATATACACGAAGTTGCAACCCCGCCCTACTGCTCACTAAGCAGTCACACAGGATCTCGTTTTTTTATTTGCATTTTATTTTTTTTATTATTATTTTTTTTTTGGTGTTACTGTTAGATTAAACAGGCTTTATGTCATCATGGCCTCATGCACGTACGAGCAGTGTATAAACCAGATAACGGGCTTTGTTATGACCCTCTGCCCTCTAGATCAGACACCTGACAAAATATCTTGCAAATGACGTTATTTCTATCTGTGTATATTTCATTTTTATTTATAAAGGGCGTACCATTCCTCTTGTGGCTTTAATACATTTTCCAGAGACTTTTATATATCTGAAGTCGTTTTTAATGCTGATGTACAAATTCTTTTGAAAAATTTACAAATATTTTGGGCAATTATTTATAGGAAAAGGTAACAGCCTCGCAGTAGGTAGCAAGAGATTTCGTATTCAAAAAAGCAGAGAGAAAGTAGTGAAATCATTTGGAATTCTTTTTAAGAAAAACAAAATTCCCAGAAAGTAACCAACGAACAACTATAATCACACTTGTATGTTGGTTACTTTCTAGAAATTTTGCTTTTCTTAAAAAGCCAAATGATTTCACCAGTTCCTCTCTCCACTAAAGTCCATCTTTTGAATGAGAAATCTGTTGCTTCCCACTGCGAGGCTGTAAATTTTTCAAAAGAATTCGTACTTTAGATCTATCAAATTCTCCGCAAAATGTATCATAGCTATTGAGGGAAAGGACGCCTACGATTGCTCAGTAGTTAACAAATTCACCTCACCAGAAAGAGACCCGAAATCGATTTCATGAGGGAGGGTCGAACTCCTGAGCCTATTTCTTGTAAAATCCTTTGTGACCTAGTTGGTCTAAGCAGTGATTTATGTTCCTGGTTGTTAGTCTAGTGTGGCGGGACGCAGCCAGTGCAAAGAGTGCTATAGCAACCTCGTCCTAAAAAGACTTGTCACAAATCGGAAGGTTGCGCATTATGGAGCCATGACTTTAAAGGAAAGATGAATGGAAGTATTTAATATATGCTATATATATATATATATATATATATATATATATATATATATATATATATATATATATATATATATATATATATATATATATATATATTACACAGACAGAGAAGTAAATAGATAGATGTATTCGAAAGCGTCTGGTTAGAAAAAGTACTAATTTAAAAAAGATTACCTGGATAATCCAATCTTAGTCAAATACAATTGTTAGTTGTACTATCAGCAGTTGAGACGTTGTTGAAGGTATTCACACGACAAAATGATTTAATCCCGTAGAATGGAGTTTTGGAGTAGATCACATTTGCGGAAGGCAAAAACCAAAGAGACGCTGAGAAAGATGTCACGCCCTCAAAACGGTTTGCTTAATGCTTGAGAGATTTCACATCCGTAAAGAGAATGATGTAAAGGAATGTTGTTGGCGGAGCTTGAAGTGTTATGGTAGCGACAGAAATTTGGTGAAGTTTTCAAATAACGCCATTCTCAGTTTTCTTCACGGAAGTTCAAAGCCTTGTAATTAATAGGTTTTTCCTGGCGCATTAGCCTGCTTGCAGCTTGCGAACATCTTAGAGAGGACCTGGAGTGTTTTTTCAAGAAAGTTTAGTCTGAAAATAGCTTTATGACAAGTGCTTTGGGCTGTGAATTGTGTTTCATGAATACGAACTACTTCGATAGTACAAAAATGTTTTGAAAAAATCTGCAAACAGCGATTTCAAAGTTTCAGGAATTTTGAACACTATTGCCAAATGTTATCTGTCTACCAAATAAAGTTGTGAGATAACAAAACACATTTTCAAGGAATTTTCAGGCTTGCATAAAGCTTTTTAAGCAAATTGAAATCTGTGAGCGGCTTTTCACAGCAGGTCGCAAACTTATGAATGTAATTTTAAAGAAGATTCTTTCCAGTGAATAAATACAAGAAATTATTACACTTTTGCAATAGCATTTCCAAGCAAGATTCAATATAGTGAACAACAATTTGAAGGAAAATTTGAGTCTACGAATGACCTATAAGCAATTTGAATCATTCATATTGTCTTCCTAATGAATTTTCAAGTTAGTAGACTGGATTATCAAGGAGTTTTCTGCAGTGAACAGCTTTCTAGAAAGTTTCTAAGCCTGTGGTGAACTTTTTTTTTACAGGAAGTTTCAGTTTTCGTAAGAAAGTGTTTCCAAGAAGGCTTCAAGCCAGCACAGAGCTTTTGCAAGTATGTACAGGTATGTAGTCTCAAAAATAGGCTTTTCCAAGTTGGTTTAGCCATTGCAAACAAGTTTCAGACCT
>NC_089794.1:41280628-41290628 GCF_040412425.1 Macrobrachium rosenbergii
TCTTTTGAGAGAGAGAGAGAGAGAGTTGACTTCTATATTTATTTGCTTATTTACTTATTTACTTATTTACTTAGATATGAAGATGAACACTTAATAATTATTCACTTTCCGTTTCTCCCATAAACTTTGCGACATCTGTCGTACTTTGTCAGACATCATTATCCTCGCTGTTTACATTCAGCGAAGTCTTTCTGGCGTTAAATCCTTCCAGCTGGTTTAGCTGATCCTCTTTACCTCTTCCAATCTCCCGCTTAGAGGTGACACAAGTCTCTTGTGTGTGAATAAGCAGAAATTTTTCAGCGCAGTATTTCATCAACCGTGAAAAGGACTGACGAGACACTCGCTTGCCTTTCCTTTCCTTTCTCTTTGCAGGGTTTTTGTCGATAGCGGTTTTGCTAGAAGTTTGGTTTTCCTGTATTTGTGACATGACGAAATATTTTTTTTTTTGTGAAGTTGCTAGAATTTAGGTGTTTATAATTATACAGTAATTTTCGGGTTTCAGTAATTTTACAGGAAGTTGCTTTTGTTTTCAATCATTAAAAAAATTTTGGAGGGGTAAATTTACTAGAATTGTTATGTTATGATTATATATATGTATATATATATATGTATATATATATATATATATATATATATATATATATATATATATATATATATATATATATATATAATAGAAATAATCAACACACAATCACGTGTGGAACAGGGATAAATTTCTGACTCATTATAGGATCAACCAGGTCTTGCCTTTCAATTGAAAGACCTGGGTTCAATCCTGATGTGAGTCAGAAATTTATATATATATATATATATATATATATATATATATATATATATATATATATATATATATATATATATATATATATATATATATATATATATATATATATATATATATATATATATTTAGAAATTTTGCATGAAATTTGTTTTTATGATAATTTTACAAGAAAAGATGAAATATCTGAATTCCAGATATCAGTAAGCAATGAGGCATATTTAATGATTTGTTTTTATGTCTAAAATCCAGAGCTACGTTGAGATGCATTCACTGAAACACTGTTAACAGTTTTTAAAAGCATTCGTGAAATATAATTATTTTCCTTCGCGTGACGATTTCAAAACTGCGTATTGTCACTTCCGCGTCAAGAGGAATATTCGTTGCCTTTTTTTGCGTAGATTCCATTTACGCAAACTCCAATTTTTTTGTCAATTTTATGGGAATGATTTTTCTTTCTCCATTAAACACGATGATTCTGTTGCGGAGCTGAAATTGCTGGTTATTTATTATTTAAAAAAATGATTTTTTATACTTATTTATTTATCTATTTATTAATTTTCTGTATTTATTGCTGGCCTTTTGACTTGGTCCTTAACATCTTAGACTTATTACCGGTACCACAAAAGTTTCATAATAATAAAAACACTATCATCATTATTACGTATTACTATTCTTATAAATCTACTCCTACCCTTAAATACTCCACGCACCTGCGCGAAAGGCAACACCGAAGACACAATGAAAAGTGAGTTACCGAGAGATGAAGGCGATAAGAAACGGGCGTGATTAAGAGAGAAAGTTCCCGCACTCCCAAAGGTGAGAAAGATATGACGGAGATTGCTGGCCAAAACAAAAGGCATATCTCTCCAGAAAAAAAGGGGAAGAATAAGGAAAAAAGGATCATGAGAAAGATAAAATATGCAACTGTCTCTTTCCATTTACTTGGCGATTTTTTGCATCCATAACAAATTGGAAGGTAGATTGTGACGTAAGATATTTTTATGTAGTGTGTGTAACGTGGTGTGTTTGGTTAATATTAGTTGATATTGGCTGTTTCTTGTTTTTTAGAGCCTGTACGTAACAGCTAATTGTGTTACCTTGCCATAATTCGCACTGACCAGATCTGACTTCTAGTCAAATAATTGTGTGGATTACCTTTTTTTTCTTATAGTTTTTAATCGACCTTTCAGTGTCGCGTATATATATTTACATACATACATACATTCATATATATATATATATATATATATATATATATATATATATACACCATATATAATATATATAATATATATAAATATAAATGTATAAATTATGTATGTATATATATATATTTTATATATATATATATATATATATATATATAGAGAGAGAGAGAGAGAGAGAGAGAGAGAGAGAGAGAGAGAGAGAGAGAGAGAGATTTAGTATTTTTATACGGACATGAATCATGATTTGACAGTAAAGCTATACCTAAAAGATTCTGTTAAATTGAGAATAAAGCTGCATGAATATTTGTAGTATAATCACAGGATAGAGTTAGATATGATACAATAAGGGAAGTTACAGGAGTTTCAAGTGAAGATGAGATGATCATGAAAGGGAGATAGCGATGGCTTGAATGTCTTTCGCATGACGCCTGGATGAGAGCTGGGAGAAGGGAGGCTGGAAATGATTAGAGATCTTTGATAATGATTATATATAAATATTATATATATATATATATATATATATATATATATATATATATATATATATATAATGTTATATATATGTATATATATATATATGTATATATATATATATATATATATATATATATATATATATATATATATATATATATATATATATATATATATATATATATATATAGTTCTCAATACATTCTATCCCTTTGTGCATACTCTGCCCCCATTATCTCTGTTTTTCTTAGATATATCCTGTCCCGTCTCTCTAGATATACCGTGCATTCTGTTAAGGAACCTTTGTAAACCATGTGGTGTTCTGATGATTAAGACAGCATCATCTGCATATTCCAAGTCTGTCAGGTTCCTATCGTTACTCCAATCTAAACTTTCTCTTCCGTCTCCGACTACTCTTTTTCATTAAATCCATGAGAAGGGCAAACAAGCAAGGTGAAATGACATTCCCTTGTAGCACCTCACTGTTTACTGCAAATTCACTTGACAAGATCTCATCAGCATAAGCTTTGCACCTATTTCATTCATGGATAATTTCAGTTAGCTTCACATATTTAACGGGAGTACCTTAGTGACGCAAGACCTTCCATTGGTCTGTTGACGTGTCAAATGCCTCCTCGTAGGCAACAAAAGCCTTTGAAGGGGAATTTTTAAATTTCATACACAACTGTACAATATGTCTTAACTGCTGCCTGTTCTAAAACCAGTTTTGTTTACGCCTGTAAGCATTTTATCAATTTCTTTCTATATCATACTGGGAATAGTTATACTGAACATTTTCATCACAACCGACGGCAGTGCACTGCCTCTATACTTACCACATTCAGTCAGGTCACCTGTCTCTGGTACCTTTCCCAATCGTCGGCCTTTGTTTCTTCATTCTGTGTTCTGCAATTGAGTCTAGATGGTATACTAGGTGTCATTTCAGTGTCAGCTAAAATAAACTCTGCTGTGATTCCAGTTATAACTTGAAGTTTTCCATGTGTGAAGTTTCTTTATTATTGCTTCCACTTCCAAAACCGAGAACTCTTTCTGAAGTACATTCAAGTCTCTGTCTGCTTGTGGTGTGCTTGGCAAATTATCCCTCTCATATCTTATTCGTGACCTCATGGAAATGCTCCGCCCATCGTTGTCTTTCATCTGCTGATTTTCCTTTTCTCTTTCTACCCACAGATATTTCACCAATACTTCTGAAGGCTACCCGACACTAATTTCACTCCTTGAATGCATGGCTTTGCCAGCGTCATCGTCCTGTTTGCCCCCAGTAATCTCTCTTGTATCTTCTTGACGTTCGTTTAAGTTTGACTGTGAAATCAACTTGAGTGCTTATGAAGTTCTTCTTTGCGTTCTGCTCCTTCATGAAACTTGTCTACGTGTATCTTTTGCTTGTGCATTCTTTATTGCATATCAGATATCATCCGTTGTCCAAAGTTTTTCGTCTTGTACCCCATATCCCAGTAGTTCTTTGTCAGCAGATGGATATAGTCTTGATGTCAAACCAGTGATCATATATATATATATATATATATATATATATATATATATATATATATATATATATATATATATATATATACACACATATATATATATATATAAATAGATAGATAGATAGATATATGTATGTGTATTTATGTATTGTGTGTTGTGTGTTTGTGTGTGTGTGTGTGTGTGTTTGCAAGTGTTTATTTTGTATATGAAATGTATGTGTTCACGGTGTACTTTTCATTTAAAATTTACACGATAGTTAATCATGTTATTACCATGCGTAAAAACAGAAGTTTTCATATATTACTAAAGAAATAAATTAGAAAATGAGGAATGAATTAAAAACTGTTAAAAAAAGAGGTTCCTCCGCAGTCGACATGGTCGGCGGTATTTTCCGCGAAAAATATGTTTAATTTTTTCCTCATCACGAGAGAGGCGAGACGATCATCCTGCTTGGGGATGCGAACCTACCTCCTACCCCACTCCCGCCTCCAACCATCACCCACCCACAACCCCACCCCCCTGAAAATAAAAAAATAATAATCCCATGAAGTGAACTAGGAAGGAAGCGCCCGTCGTTTGGTCTGTCGTGAGGGGCGATATAGGTCGCGTAAAACGGCGATAACCGTCAAGAGGAGGAATGACGGACGTGTGATGAATTTGGAAATGTGGTATGGGAAGGGCCGTTGAAGGAGAGAGGAGAGAGGGGGAGGGGGGCTTTCAGGTTTGGGGTGTTTCAAAATATGATGAACTTAGAGACAAAGAGAGAGAGAGAGAGAGAGAGAGAGAGAGAGAGAGAATTTGTTGCAAGTGAAGAGATGGTGGAAATAGAATGAACTAAGAATGTTTATTATAATTATAATGAAGTGATAGAGAGAGAGAGAGAGAGAGAGAGAGAGAGAGAGAGAGAGAGAGAGAGAGAGAGAGAGAGAATCTGTTACAATTACTGTAAGAGATGGTGGAAATAGAATGAACTAAGAATGTTTATTGTAACTGTAATGAAGAGAGAGAGAGAGAGAGAGAGAGAGAGAGAGAGAGAGAGAGTGTGATCGTGAACAATCTTAATGCAACATGGAGCATTGGACAAAATCAGTTACCTTAAGCGTAGTTAGCGACAGATATCGATGAATATTAAGGAAAAATACGAATTGTAATGGTTTGTTTCATTGTTTTACAACTCTTACGGAATTTGAAAGTCTTTACTAGGCCTGCAGACAGTTGATGTCTTTATTTTCGAAGCAATTTTTGCTTATTTGTGGTAGGTAACTTGTGCCTTCGTAGCAATTAAGAGCGCTTCATCACGGCACTTTCTGTCGCTTCAGTTGATCACTTCCTCTTCACTGAACGATGTTCTTGAGACGTGCGCTTGTTCCTTCTCTTCTTTTCTCGCAAGCTCGGTCTGAGTTCCTCGTAACTGCGTGGCATTTTTGTGCATCTTAACAGTTGGTCTTTTTGGAAAATAAAAATGTTGAGAGTCTGTTTTGCTGAGATTAGATTTTTCTTAGTGTTCTTCTCACAGTTTAGTAATTCGAAGGTTGTTATTGACTGAAATGAAGAAAAGTCGTCGTAATCCTGATAAGAAAATATTGTACGAAACTTTGTCGCCTTTCCAGTTTTTTTTTTTTTTGTAGAACCAGATGTAACTTAGAACTGAATGGAATTTCCCTTTCTTTTTGTGGGAACTTTCCGTTAACTGCTCTCCCGGACCATTTTCTAAACCTATATACACTCGTAGATGTTTAAATTTAGACGATATATAACTGTTATTGACAAAGTGCTGTCGTCGTAGGCTGGAGATTTTGTGGCTTATGCACACCGAGATGAACATCATTATATTTGCAGGTATTTTTCTTCTTATGAGTTTTTTCCAAGGACAGCTCTCTTCTGAAATCCTTCGGGTTTCCCCAGAAGTTCTCCCGTGAATGGAACAGCTGCAACGTTGTACTGTCGAGCTGTTCGCGTTCGGATGGTTGAAGCAAATGTTCTTGGGATTTTTTTGTGATCTACTTTTCCCATTTACATTAGTGCCAGCCTGGTTTGGTGCTGATCTCTTGTAATATATAAAGCGGAAATGAGCAGCAGCTGCGCTATTTAAAATACTCTCGAAATTCGTATCCTGGATTAAGCCAAAGTTTCCACTTATATAACTTGAGACCAACGTGCTTCGTATAATCTCTTCGTCATTTCTTCTTGTCATGCACACACGAGACTCATAAACCTCAGAATTTAGTAAGGGAAAACTGTATTGATGATGGTTCGCCAAATATACGAATGCAAGAGATCACGAGTTCTACATCGGGAAAAAATTTTATCTTCGAATTACAAGTTTCAGTGAGTTTAGATCAACCACAACCCATCGCCACAGATGACCTCCGTGAGGGGGTCAGGGTCATATGGAATGAAAGGTAATAATCCAAAACGAACTTATATATATATATATATATATATATATATATATATATATATATATATATATATGCATGTATAATATACTGTTTCTACTTACATACATACATACATATATATATATACATATATATATATATATATATATATATATATATATATATATATATATATATATATATATATATATATATCACACACTATGAATACCTTGGGATAGGTTCTTCACTATAAACTTGGCTAGGAGGGTCTCTGTTACATGTGTGTATATATATATATATATATATATATATATATATATATATATATATATATATATATATATATATATATATATATATATATATATATACATACAAAAATATGTAACACTGACTCTCTCTTAGCAGTTTATGATTAAGAACCTATCCCCAAGGCACTCTACAAGGTATTCATTTTTTTTTTTTTAAGAAAAATAATGTACCTTCCTGTAAAATTCCCAGGGGGTTAGTGGACATGATCTTTCAGTCATGACCAAGGCCTCACAACAAGACGTCGTCGAACATATTTCTTATGAGAACCTTCAGCAAGGTCAACTATGGACTCGTAAAGCCTTAGCGAGCGGTACTAAATTTACCGGTTTGCAGAAAAGCGAAAGGTTTATTGCACCAGACCCTTTTGGGAAAGTATGAAATGGACGTCCCATACTTGCATTATGCTGCCTCTCCCTCTCTCTCTCTTGAATGGCCCTTGTTTTGAACGATCTATCTGGTAAAAATATTGTGCTATACTGTAAATTTATGGCATGGGGCAGCATCACCCCCAGATTGAATGATTTACCTACCTCAGGTTAATTTTAGAACTGAAAATGAATCCTTTTAGAACTGAAAATGAATGCTTTTATGATGAAATGGTGAAAGTTTTTTTTTGCATATTTGTAGTAAACTTCACCATTTACAAATTACAAATATTATCAGTGAGCTTCTTAACGGATTGTTTAGAGGTAAATGGGTCGTCGCCAATAAATATGTGTATATATATATATATAACACACACACACATTATTATATATATATATATATATGTGTGTGTGTATGTGTGTGTGTGTATATATATATATATATATATATATATATATATATATATATATATATATATATATATATATATATATATTTGTGTGCGTGTGTGTAAAGTTTGATCTCTTGTAAATGCTTGACTATTATACTAAAAATTTGAAGCCACAAATATCACTTGATATCGAATTCACTACGCCTTGAGAATAACTTTCACCCACAGGGAACTACAATTGATAAATATCTCTGCTCCGGCCGGGATTCGAACTTGGGCATTTGATTTAGAAAAAGTGATCACAGGTCGATTCGACCATTCGGCTATCAGCTTGATAGCCGAATGATCAAGCCGATTGTTTATCAGTGTGTCTAAAGCAGTGGTCTAGGTTCGAATCCTGGGCGGGGCAGAAGCATTTAACAATTATAATTCCCGTAGGTTGAAAGTTACTCTCAAGGTAAAGAGTGTTTGATGTTAGGTGATAGCTTTTGCTTAATATTTGTAAATAATTTATTTATTTCTTTTTGTATCAGTACATTCTTCTGATATTGTTTTGTATGCAACTGGAAACAAGTGAAAAATGAGCCGAAGTGTCTTCGACGCAATCGAATTTTCTGTACAGCATATAATGCTGTATGAAACTTTCAGCTACGGCCCATGAAACTCTTGCCCGCTGCCCATGAAACTCAGCCACGGTCCGGTGGTGGCCTCAGCCACGGCCAATGGAACTCTTAGCCGCGGCCCATGAAACTCAGCCACGTTCCGGTGGTGGCCTGTGTTGTTGGTACCCATAGCGGTGCCAGAAGTACGATTATAGCTAAATTTAACCTTAAATAGAATAAAAACTACTGAGGCTAGAGGGCAGCAATTTGGTTTGTTTGATGATTGGAGGGTGGACGATCAACATACCAATTTGCAGCCTTCTAGCCTCAGTAGTTTTTAAGACTAAGGGCGGACAGAAAAAAGTCCCGACTGAAAAAGTGCGGGCAGAAAAAGTGCGGACGGATAGACAAAGCCGTCTCAATGGTTTTCTTTTACAGGAAACTAAAACTTACAAAACCGTTTTCCCAGAAAGGAAAGTGAAGATATCTTGGCGCTATTTTCCAGCTGATTACATCTAAGTCATAAGTTTTCATGACTAATCCAAGTTGAATGTATTCATCGTGGGAATATATAAGAAAATTAAACCGACTTCAGAGTCCAGAGAAACTTACTTTTCCTATGACAATTATCGTTTTCAGGTTCGATTCTTCAGATTTCTTTTCGTGCATGTTGCAACCGCCTCGCCTGCTTTCTTTTGTATCCCCCCTTTTTAGTTTTCTGTAAAAGAAAACTGTTGTGTCGGCTTTGTCTGTCCGTCCGCACTTTATTATGTCCGCACTTTTTTCTGTCTGCACTTTTTCTGTCCGCCCTCAGCTCTTAAAAACTACTGAGGATAGAGGACTGCAAATTGGTATGTTGGTCATCCATTCTCCAGTCATCAAACATACCAAATTACAGCCCTCTAGCCTAAGTAGTTTTTATTTTATTTAAGGTTAAAGTTAACCATAATCGTGCTTCTGGCAACAGTATAGGATAGGCCACCACCGGGCCATGGTTAAAGTTTCATGGGTCGCGACTCATACAGCATTATACCGAGACCACCGAAAGATAGATCTATTTTCGGTAGTCTCGATTATACGCTGTAGCTGCTGTACAGAAAACTCGATTGCGCCGAAGAAAGTCCGGCACATTTTTTACTTGTTAATGTAAATATCATCACGGATCCTGTGTCAAGCAGTTGAATCCCTTAGCTATCTGGCTTTGACCACTGCCCAGAACTTATGGAATTACGAACGTAATAGACTTCACCTCGGTAATAGGTGACCCTCTCATCCCCTTGTCTCGTGAATCCTTGAATGAGCCTCTGGAGCTAACCTTCTCGATAAGAACGGTATTACAGACAACGAAAAAAAAAAAAAAAAAAAATAGCTCTTAAGAACCATCAATCAACACCATGACAGATTCATTTTAATCCTGACTCGCTTTTATCTGATTTCCCAAAGCCGGTTTTGTCGTGCATGGCCAGTTGCTATGGGACTCCGCCATTGTGAGGTGAAAACGGAAAGATTTAAAATATATTTATCATTCTCTCTCTCTCTCTCTCTCTCTCTCTCTCTCTCTCACTAGTTGCTGAATGTGAGTTGGATTTTCCATCGTTTTTATACGGTAATTTCAAGGAAAGAATTTCCTCGTTTGTATACTTCAATCAGAACCCATTTTGGTCTTAGTTTTGTAGAGTATGGCATTTTAGTATTATTCACTTCCTAAGGTCTTTATATAAAGGATTTTTTCTAGAGCAGAAACAAAAAACAAAAACAAAAAAATTATTTTACTAGTCAGGGTTATATTTGCAAAACAAATATAACCCTTGGGAAGTTCGCTACACTGTGAGACTTTTTGTTTCGGACAAATGTTAATTAGGAAAACTTTCGTTTATGCCACTAGTTGTTTGTTGGGACAGGGTTCAGATGACTGGTATGCTGAGATTTAATTTTTTGTTTAGACAATTGTTATTTTTGCTAATTGT
>NC_089794.1:41295628-41303128 GCF_040412425.1 Macrobrachium rosenbergii
CTTACTTGCGACATTACTTACGTCTTATGTCTGAATATTCCCGCCTTCCTTATTCAGCACAAGCTAAACAGACGAACCGGTTACCTCGACACCTTTTTATTTTCTTCTTATTCAGTATCAGCACTTCGCACCGAGAGGGGGGATTTGTTTCTTCGGGATGTCGATGCATTCCTGAGATCTGGATTTTCATTTATCAAAGCATAACACTGTCGAAGTCTCTTTCAGTTGAAGCAGCTACAAATGATGCCACTGTTTAGCCTTCCCAAAGAAGGATAGGGTATCCCATGGCAAATACTGGTCCCCGTAGACTTGGCATAGGCATACTTGCCGAACGCTTGAGGGTAAAAGTAGTTGGTTTGTAAGCAGGATAATAAGAAGCATTCGATCTCGCAGAAGCTAGCAAGTTGCGCACACGGCATGAGCCTTATTATTACCATTTGACTTATTGAGATTGACTTTCACTGCCCAGGTTCGACTCTAGGACTAGGGCTGACGAATGGGTATGGTCCGTTAAAGACCCAATTTGCCTCTGTAGACCTAAACTGTGAATTAGGTATCTGATAGTTAGACGACTATTATGTTTGCAACTAAGGTTGAAAAGAGCATTAGGCTAGCGACCTCATCCCAAAAGACTAGCTAAGAACTGGAATGCTAACCCCTTCTGGCGCCACCCCTTCGATGAGGAAAGGGCATTTTATTATTATTATTATTATTATTATTATTATTATTATTATTATTATTATTATTATTATTATTATTGTTGTTGTTGTTGTTTACACACATCCTTACGTAAATCAAAACGCCACCGAATTAACCTTACGATTCCACAGAATAAAACCCCACATGTAAAGACTGAAAAAAAATGATAGCAGTCTAATTTACGGAGTAAAACTCAAAATACGCAGAAAATCAAGAAAGAGTGGATAGCTGATTAATAAAAACAACGCCTCATTACACTCTACAGTTCAGTACACAGTACATTTTCGTTCCAAACAATAAAAGGTAGACAGAAACATCATTTCAGCGTGTGCATTGCGGCTGACCATTGTAATGTTCTTCTGGCCTTATGTTCAGTTGCTTCGGATATACTTTGTCTCGCCTGTGTGTGTCACTTTGTATCCAGTAGAATAAACATTGTTACAACATTTTATTTGACATTTCTTGTAGTTTGTTTCAGTTTCTTTCAAGATGTAATGAAATAAATGGCACTTAACGTTTAGTTCTAGAACCATATAGTTTATACATGTTTGCGTTTTTCTTTTGTATCGATTAAAATTGCTATATTTTAAAGTTAATATATTCTCTCTCTCTCTCTCTCTCTCTCTCTCTCTCTCTCTCTCTCTCTCTCTCTCTCTCTCCATTTTGGGTTGTTCCAATCAAAGATCAACGACATTCAGTGACATTTTGCAATATGAAAAATTTTTGACCACCTCCGAGAGAGTTCACGAATAAGGCCTGAATGTCAGGTATTTGAATGAACTTTTGGCCAAGGAATCTGTTCGTGAGCGTTTGGGTCTCTGATCCGTTTGCTTGGCCAAAGATTTTAGTCAGTCCGCTTAGGAATGCTGATGTGTGGCAACCGTATCTGCCAAATGGGAGAAAAATGCGTTGTTCGACGTTCTCTCTCTCTCTCTCTCTCTCTCTCTCTCTCTCTCTCTCTCTCTCTCTCTCTCTCTCTCTCTCTCTCTCTCTCTCTCTCCCTGTATGTATGATTCAGCAGCTGAAGTGTGATTGTGGAAGTGACTATGGTTTATATACATATATATATATATATATATATATATATATATATATATATATATATATATATATATATATATATATATATAGAGAGAGAGAGAGAAGAGATATTTAAGAGAGAGAGAGAGAGATGAGAGAGAGATCTTAATCTTAACAGGAATGGAATTGAGGAAGGAATAACGACATTAAGGAAATACGAAGCGAAGGAAATGTAGATCGGTGGTTATGTCATTTGGGTAATGAGTTATAAGTTGCCAAGGTCACACCAGGTGGATGGCATTAAGGATCTGCTGTACGCGTGACGCGAGGCTTTACGTCATTCGGAGCCGTAAATCGTCGGAGGTGTCGAGTTTCCTTTTGTTGTCTTCGTCATTATGAATGAACTATAAGTCTCCTACTTGTTTTTGCATCATAATTAAGTTATTAACTTTTTTTCATATCTGGTTCAAGGCTACTTTAGTTATAGAAGATAACTATTTTGTGTTCTGTGGTAGTTTTTTAATATAATGACATAAGACTCATTTACGGTCATATCTTTACGTATTTAAATATAATTTTTTGTATGCCACAATCTGTCAGGGTAATGGAGCTTTTGTGAGGGGGGGGGAACAAACCTTTGAACTCCCGTTTCCTTGTTGCGTCAATTATCTATTTAAAGATTCACACTTGATTGATTTTTTGGTATCCAGACGCCATGTAGCCGTTTTTATTCTTTACATAATTATGCTGCATATCATTATAATGGTGGGACTCGTTTGGAGTAGTTATGCGTGGTTTGGTTCTAATGTTGGATGCATCGACGTTTTTTATTATGTTTAGGCATAATCAGTGACAGACTCTAGACTTTGGTAATTGTTGTGGTTCGCTCGTGGGGTGGATAGAGAAAAAAAAAATAACACTGCCGTACTCATAACTGAAAAATGAAGGACCTCGTCGAGGTAATCCTCATCCCCACCTACCTAAACCCATTCATAAGATATTCATAAGATGCAGCAAGGTTAGTTGCCTGCAGTAGGCTAGGGATAACAAGACCTGCCATGGGATGTCACGAAGTGTTTATGGCGGAGAATTATGGGAACTCGAATGTGTATGGGGTGCATTCGTGCTTGGGCGTAATTGGCAATCGTAATTGGCGGTTCTTAGTTGGGTAATCTTGCATTAGCTTGGGAAACTTCAATATGTTATCTAGGAAGACTTCGGGCTATTTGCTTGTTTAAACTTAAAGATTTGCCCATGCAAACTTCGAGATGTTACCTGGGTAAACTTTGATGTGGCAGATAGTTAAACTTAAAGTCTTTCGCCTGGTAAACTTTAATGCTTAACTTGGTTTTCTTCACGGTATCACCTGGGTAAACTGTGATACATTAGCTACTTAAACTTCAAGTCCTTCATTTGGTAAACTTGAAGATTAGACTGAGTAAACTTCGATTTATTAACTGGGAAAGCTTCAGGTCGTATAATTAAGCCTCAAGTTGTTACCTTCTAGATAAACTTCATGACCTTTGGAACCCATACTTAGAGGCAGAGTTCTTCCAAATCGTGAGTGGTTATTGCAATGAACTTGTACTTTGAGGACAACTCATTTCCCCCTACATTCCCGAACAGGAATATCTTCCATGGTCGAAGTCTTAATAACGAAAAAGCTTATTTGCCTTTTGCGGAACTTGTTCGCTTCAAGGTTGCCATCGAACGATGGTTGATTGGGTGCTCGAAGAGAAGCGAGGAGGCTGGTTGCGGTTATGCCCATATAGTCTAGCGGCGTGTTTTGCCAAGGGCCCCTCATTGCCACATCCGAGACGGACGTCAAGACAGGCTGAGGGAGATGTAACGGAACTCCATCACCAAAGTATCTTTTTTTTGTCTTGTCTTGTTTAATTACCCGTTTGTTAATGACAGTATTCATTAACGTAAGTTATAGTAATGTAAATATTATTTGAAATTTCGTTCAAGGTCTGACGAACGAAGAGCTCTCTCTCTCTCTCTCTCTCTCTCTCTCTCTCTCTCTCTCTCTCTCTCTCTCTCTCTCTCTCACACAGTACAATCGTAACTGTTTTACCAAATGTTAGTTGTAGCTTAAGGACGACCTATTCCCGTGTTTGGAATTATATAATAAACTGAAAGTTGGATTTCACCATATCATTCAGCTATTTAAAGCTATACCGGAAAGGATATAGCCTTTCAGACTGTCGAAAATCTAGTCTCTTAAATTTCAAAATGAAAATAAAATCTACGGTGGTAATGAACAGTCATGTGTTGAAAGTGGCTCCAGAGACTTGTTGATGGAATGCTATGGGTGTCCATGAAACAGGTTCTCACGAGGCACAATTCAAGTTTATTTTTATTGAATACCTCTCACTTTAGCTTGGTACACCTTATGGTGCATTCAAAAGATACATTGCTGGATAATATTCCGAGTTGCGGATATTGTTACTTCTTAGGTTCTCCGTAGAGAGGTAGTACCGTCAGTGTAACTCAGGTGGTACATTGTAGGTATTACTGAAGGGTGTGTCAGCGTCCCTTCAGCCCCTATCTGCATCCATTGTTTGCATTTTTACTTTACTTCCCTTCCCGCTTCCTTCAGTCTTGCTGTCCAACACTTCTGTCTGGTGCTTCATATTACAATTGTGGGATTTAGCACCATTACATCCTTATACTTCATTTCCTTTATTTCATGAATCTCTTTGTCATGCTGCCCAACCATTCCAACTCCCTCATTTCACTGTCTTAAGGGCTAAGTTGCATAAATCATCGATCAAATTTCATACTCCATAGGTTGTACTGTTCAGCTGCTATTCATTTTCATTACTTTCTACTACCAAACTTGGGAATTTTCTTCCTGACTTCATTAAGGGACCGAAGGGTTTGTCGGTCGCTTCCTTCCTGGTGACGTTGCCACGTGTCACCTGTCACCTTTCTTACCATTTATCTTGTTTTCTTCGCTCCTGGGCTAGAAAGGGCATTAGATTGCCCGTCCTTTGCTTTGAAGAAAAATTCCATTGGTCTCCATCAGATGTTTGTTCAATGTCTGTGGACTGATACGAAAATAGGAGATAAAACTGGGGAGAAGAAGCATAATGCATGTTTGAATAAAGTAGGAGGTAGAAAGACTGCAACAGACCCAGTAAGATTTTCGGTGAACGAAGGTATAAGGACGGGATTTTTTTTTTTTTTTATGTGATCGAATGCTGAAAAAGTGATAAGTTATCAGTAAGGTTCCTCATTTACGCATCTGAATGGACATTTTTGTGGGTTTTGATTTCTCTGGAGCCTATGCTCTTTTTTTTTTTTTTTAAATCAGCATGTTTGTCTCGCCCATGTGGCATCTCGTCAGGTGAAGTGCTGGAACAGTGTGTTGTCATCACGGCAGGATTAGTGAAGCTTGATCGGATTACGGTGAAATCGTCGTCATCTTGAATCAGTAGACTGAGTCTTAGGGTGTAGAAAAAAATTTAAACAGTAATAAACAAGTCCTCATGAGGAAACAAATACTTGGAGTTCATTTTTAAGGAAGTTTCTGTTGGTTTATCTTCAGTAGACATCTCAGGAATGTTAGTAGGCTTGAGGAGAGAGCCTTACAAGCCTTACAAGCCTTACAATTCGTTCGGGTTGCCCCAGGTCCCTCAGTGTGAGGCACCTTTGATGTCTACCAGAGAGTTGCTAACGCATCTTCCGGTATATTTTGCATCTTCCAGTCTTGGATGGTCTGGGATGCATCTTAGATATTTGTCGAGCTTATTCTTAAACACATCTACGCTCACTCCTGTTATGTTCCTCAGATGAGCTGGTAGCGCATTGAATAGACGCTGCATTATCGATGCTGGTGCGTGGTGGATTAATGTCCTGTGTGCTTTCCTTAATTTTCCTGGTATAGTTTTTTGGCACTATTAATCTACCTCTGCTTGCTCTTTTGATAATTTTAGTTCCATGATGTTTTCGGTAATTCCTTCTATCTGTTTCCATGCTTGAATTACCATGTAGCGTTCTCTTCTCCTTTCAAGACTATATAAATTTAAGAATTGTAGTCTTTCCCAGTAGTCAAGGTCCTTAACTTCTTCTATTCTAGCTGTAAATGACCTTTGTACACTCTCTATTTGTGCAATATCCTTTTGGTAGTGTGGGTACCATATTATATTGCAATATTCAAATGGACTACGTACGTACGTTTTATAAAGCATAATCATGTGTTCAGCTTTTCTAGTTTTGAAGTGCCGGAACAACATTCCCATTTTTGCTTTGCATTTTGCCAATAGAATTGCTATTTGATCATTGCATAACATATTCCTATTCAACATCACACCAAGGTCTTTAACTGCTTCCTTGTTTGTGATTGTCTCATTATTAATATGCATATAGCATTCCTACTTTATCACCATAGTTCATTGATTCAAATTTATCAGAGTTAAATACCATCCTGTTTATCTCTGCCCATTTATATATTTTGTTTAGGTCTCTTTGTAGCGAGTTCCTATCTTCATCACAAGCAATTTCTCTACTTATTCTTGTGTCATCTGCAAAACTTCTTACTACTGAGTCCTTAACATTACTGTCTATGTCTGCAATCATAATCACAAACAGCAATGCAGCTAACACCGTACCCTGTGGTACACCGGATATTACCGTAGCTTCATCCGATTTCTCATCGTTTGCAATCACTATCTGTTTTCTATTTTGCAAAAATTCTTTTATCCATCTTCCTACTTTGTCAACAAAGAGAGAGAGAGACAGAGAGAGAGAGAGAGAGAGAGAGAGAGAGAGAGAGAGAGAGAGAGAGAGAGAGAGAGAGAGAGACTTTGCATTGAGAAAATTACGATTTCAGTGAATTATAATGCGTAAATATCTGAAAAGATTATGAACTTAATTATTACGTCTCTAGGGAGACAAGGCACAGATTTTGTAATGAACGAAATAAGGAAATTTTGCCTTTATGCTACTGAAAACCTATATTTTTCAGTGGATAATATTTGTCCGGTCCAGTGTGTCCCCCGTAGGGGGCTAGTGCCGTCAGTGCACCTCATGCGGTGCAATGTAGGCATTACTTAAGGGTCTTTGCAGCGTCCCTTCGGCCCCTAGATACAACTGCTTTCATTCCTTTTACTGTACCTCCATTCATATTCTCTTTTTTTCCATCTTACTGTCCACCCTCTCCTAGCAATTGATTCATAGTGCAGCTGCGAGGTTTTCCTCTTGTTACGCCTTTCAAACCTTTTACTGTTAATTTCCGTTTCAGCGCTGAATGGCCTTAGTTGCCCCATTGCTTGGCATGTATGCCTAAAATCTATAAATCAATCAATCAGTCCAGTGTGTCTCTAGTCAAAACATTTCACAAAGAGGCCTAGGTCAGATCTGGTCGTTTTCTTAAACAGCTGCCGGTACGAATAGAAACTAAATGTCACATCCATCCTAAGTTTTAAAAATGAGAGTGAAAAGTGGTTAAGGAAGAAAGGGGCGTGAAATCCGGAAGGGGTGCTGCAGTGCACTTTGCGTGAGCAGGAAGGCATGATTGAAAGTTATGTTAATTACTGTATGCCCCGAGAATCCTTGAGGACATTTAATAGCACCTGCCTGCATCCTGTTCACACCGCAGGTATAGGCTGAAGCTGCTTGCGGTCGTAGGTCGTCACAGCTAATAACCAGCTCAGCCTGGGTCACAGTTCTCAGTAGCTCGACCATTATGATATCAGTCACTTATCTTCGGTCGAATTGGTAATTAGTAGTTGTATCTTACAAAAGGGAGTTGATCCCATATGTTCTTTCTTTGCA
>NC_089794.1:41633128-41638128 GCF_040412425.1 Macrobrachium rosenbergii
TTCCCATGCTGCGTCTAATTTAATAAGTCACATTGCTTAATATGCACTTCCAAAACGAGGTCAGGAATCACAAAATCCTTTTACCAGTATGATCTACTAATAATGGCTTAGGTAGTAGCACTCACTCCTGTTCCACAACACGTGTTTCTTGGTTAGTTAATAGCTAATCACTGTTTCACAGTTAAGTGCCAGTGAAAGTATTATTAGAGGAAGACACATCATTGCACCAATAACCAAGGCATATACTACAGGATGAGCACTTTCAAAATACATCTTTCATGCTGGAAACAATTGATTATAAGAATGATGATTAGCCTACAAACTCATGTAGGGTACATAGCCAATTTTGTCAAGGGATTGAGTGCTACTTGATTTAGCTAAGGCTGTGCATCAAAAACAAGGAATGTATTTATATTAAAGAAAGGCAGTGCACTGAAAAGTTATTAGTATTAAGTTAAGAGCAAAGGCCATGTTTTGTGGAAGGTTGTTACATATAGGTAAAACTTTACTTTAGTTGCGAGGCCTGATTCCCTCCAGTCGTCGACCAGGACAGGTTCCTCATACATAAATAGACAACCTTTCCTATATTGCCAGGAACTGAACTAACCAGATCTTACCGACCTAACCTAACCTAACTTAGGGCGACGTGCTCTGACCTGGGTGGGAGGCTTTTGCCCCCCTGGACCCCCTCAAAAAGGCGGTAACCTGTCCCGGTTGGCGACTGGCGGGAAACAGGCCGCGCAGCCAAAGTAAAATTGTACCGCCTAGAGAATGGCGCATTGTTATAATACGATCAAGTTTTGTAGCCTACCTTGCATGGAAAGTTACTTGCCCAGAGAATAGTGCATTGTTACATACAATCAAGTTTTGTAGCCTACCTTGCATGGAAGTATATTTTTACACTAGGAATGACATGGGAACTCCGGTAGGGTAATATGAAAAAGGGCTTGAGCACTACCCTGTTGAAAAAGTGAATTTGGAGAAAGAATGAAGCATTTCCCAACCATTCAAAAACATTTTATTCTTGAATAAGGATTCAAGGCGGACTATCCTAGAATATGCAGTTCTGAAGCTCGCATGTAAATATTTTATATATCTCTAAATCTCAAACCTTTAGTGTACTGCACTTTATGTATTTAAGATAAATTTATGTTATTACAGTAAACCCCAGCAGTCTAGTCCCCACGAACACAACTCCCTAGATGGACCATTAGGCTATGATTTCATTAATCCAGCCCTTCTGTGATAAACCTGGATAAATAGATCATTATCTGGTTCTTGAGAGTGGCCAAGCAATACGACGCTCCCAAAAGCCCTTATCTTGAATAACTTTCTCCTTTGTCATGAGGATAAGAAACTGAAACAAGAGAAACAGGGAGAAAGAGAGATAAATTCGATGGAGATAAAAGGGAGAGAAAGTAAATTGATTATTTCATCCTCACCCCTCTTCATTTCTGTCAGGGGAGCAAGTAACGGAAATGAGAGAGAAAGAGGATTACCTACACCCTCTCTCTCTCTCTCTCTCTCTCTCTCTCTCTCTCTCTCTCTCTCTCTCTCTATATATATATATATATATATATATATATATATATATATATATCATATATATATATGAGAGAGAGAAAATAATCAAATCAAAATTAAAATATGAAGTAACCAAGATAAAGGAATAATGTCCATATTTCTTCAGTTCAGTTACTGATAAAGAATATCGATTGTTTAATATGGGAACATTTGCTTCCTTTTCTCATTGCTTACTTGAAAATCTCTCTCTCTCTCTCTCTCTCTCTCTCTCTCTCTCTCTCTCTCTCTCTCTCTCTCTCTCTCTCTCTCTCTTAAAGTACACAAAGGGCATCACCAATTTCAGGGGAACTATGGTAAACTTTAGTTTACTTAAGAAATTATGGTAAACACATGTGCAGGCCCTTGAAGCAATGAAATTACCTCAGACATTGATAAAGTGGATTAATCAACATCCGCCGTGGGAGGATAGTCCAGTCAGGGCACCTCACGTGGTGCACTGTAGGCGGTAGTTAGGGTGTTTGCAGCGTTCCCTCGGCCCCCAGCTGAATATACTTCTTAGCCGTTTATTTTACCCCCATTCCGCTTCCTTTGTTCAGTCTCGCTCTTCCAACACCTGTAAGTGTTGAATCTTCGTGCAACTGTGGGGTTTCTCCCAGTTCCACCTTTAGTTCCTTGTGCTTCATCTCCTTTACTTTCTAGATCTCTTTACCTTGCTGTCCAACCACTCCAACTCCCTGTTTTCAATCTCTTAAGCGCTGAATGGCCGAAAGTGCCCCGGTGCTTGACTTGACAACCCTAATTTCAAGAATCACTCAACCAGTCATTAATTACCATTGACAGTGTTGGTTGGCTGGATTTTAGCCATAAAAAATCGTTACAGGCCATTCCCGTTGATATACGAATTAAAGACTTAACTCTCTCTTTCTCTCTCTCGACCTCTTCGAGTACGCTCGACTGCATAGTCCCTTGAATTTTCTCTGGCTGTTGAATGATAAACTTTTTCGGCTCTTGAATCGTGCATACTTTGTTTGGATAGTCCAGAACCCATAGAAGTTACGGTCTTTTCATCGTAAAGAATGCATTACTGCTCATGGTGTTCATTCAAAAATAATATGAACGAATATGCAGAAGGTGATGAGCAAATAGTCGTCTTTGTGCTGGTATACAAATGAGTAAATGCTCTTCTGTTGTTTAGAATTCAGAGAAATATGAAAATGGTTCGGGTTATCATATACATTTATAATTATCAAGATAAACCGGAGGTGTCCCAATAAAATGCTAAAACCTTAAACTTAACACGAAAGTACATTATGAAAAATTATTAAATATTTCGATATTGCAAATTTGTTACAGCGAGCAATCGATTAAGAGATGCAGGTTGTTTAAACCTTAGTTGGAGGAGCTTAGCTTTGGTCTGATGTTTGTGTTAAGAAAATTGCACTAAAAGTTAAGTAGAGTTTTATGAAAATTGACTAATTGTGGGTCTCGTGACATGCAACAAATAATGAAAGTTTGTTAGAGATTCGGATCTGGATAAGGGAGGGACCTTGTGGGATGGCTAGAATTGCGTCCCTTGGTGGAGGTTTGCGGTGTCAAAACGATTTTGATCAGTAAGGGATTTGATTAGTAGAAACTATTCCCCATATGCGGTAGTTAGAGGGTTACATTAAAAACAAATTCTCATGTACTGTGCATTTTCTCATTTTTATTTTTTCATTAAATAAGATTATAAGGTAGTGATGCTAAGATAATATTTTTTGGATATTTGTAACAGTAATACAATATCTGAATAAAGAAACTTGGTGTTTATACTTTTTAATACTACAACGCATCAGTGATATCTCCTGTTGATGGTTATCGTCAGTAACCCCTCCCTAGGGTTGCCACCTCGAGCTCAGAAAAATACAGAACATAGTTGTATAAGGAGGAAAAGTGATGGCGAGCGGAGCGAGCCCTTTCAGCTGGGGCATTCTGAGGCTATGTGCAACTAACATGGGGGTGAGGAAGACGTTTCATATTGACGAGGACTGGAAGATCACTTCTCAAGTTGTCAGTTATCAGTGAAGTGACAAGTCTGCAGAAATTCATAACTAAATGGCATGCTTTGATACAGACAGTGAAATAATATATATATATATATATATATATATATATATATATATATATATATATATATATATATATATATATAATATTTATTTATATTCCTATATATATATACCATCAAGAATTCTTCAGACAAAAAATAAAATGCAGGAGTTATTTCCACTGCTAAACTACAATAGGTATTGAAAAGTAACATCATACAAATTTTCAGTAAATCAAGAAAATAGACTATGGATATCGGTCATTCCCAGGTTTCCCACTTTTTCCATGAATATTTTGTGTTGCTCCTTGCTGCGGCAAGAATCCTTTTATCCTTTGCAGTGGTTGTGAGAAACTCAGCACAACTCTGTTCGAAATTGAGCGTTACAAGGAGTTCGAATTTAATGAGCTCAGTGGAGCACCTATTCCTGGTATCAGTCCACTTGTTTTGCATAACTGAGAATGTAATTTTAAAATAATGATGTTCAGACAGCCAAATACAGAACAAATGGCTCTGTATTGGTTCAATACAGAACGCAACATCTCACTCTCCAATACAGAGCAACTCTATTTTACAGAACTGGTGGCAACTCCACTCCTCCCCTCCTCTCCCGAACAACTGGACTGGTATTGAATGTGATTATTTTTTGGTGAAGTCACCTTTTATTGAAAAGTTATGTCTAATTTGTTCAATCTTTTTTTCCAGGTTCGTTGACTACCACATCATCTAGCACAAGAAAATTCTCGTACTGGAAACTGGGACAGGGATATTGAAATTCGGAATTACCACACTTGAAGAAAAGTGCATTGTTCCTAGACAGACTTTTACAGTATGTCTGTAGATAGCATTAAAATTTAAGTTATCCTAAATCCAAGATTTGATCTGACGTGAACTTGGGTAGCGAGTGATTAGTAATCAGTGAATATCGGTGATCAAACTGCATGAGTGATAATTTTTTGACGTTCGTTACTGAAACGTCAAGCTATAAAAGCTATTTTGTATGATAGTTTAAAGAGAGTTTGTTCTATATGGCTTTTCAAGTTTTCGAACTTAATGTTGATACTAGAAATCTAAGTCTCTGAAAGGAACTGGGGAGTTATCTTTTATCAGTTTATATAGATTTTTCTAACGTGATCATGTACCTTGACTATTAAAGTGTACGAAACACATTTCGAAATAAGCAGCGTTTTATGTGTGAAAACCAAACTTACGGTGGAAGAAGAATAAGAGAAAGAGAGACAGAATAAGAGGAAGAGAACGTTAAGCTTACGTACGTACCATTTCAAGCAACTGGTTTGGTGCAAATTCTTCTTCCTTTGTCGGTACAGGAACCATGCTCACTTCTCCTTCCTTCCTGTTAGACGAGGGACGGACCGGCGCCACTGCCATG
>NC_089794.1:41643128-41663128 GCF_040412425.1 Macrobrachium rosenbergii
CATAGTGACACTCCTGATGCCCTTTAAGTCCAAGTTCAGCCCCGATAGGAATAGGGGGTGAGAAGGGGTGAAATATAAAATGCCAAAAATGTTGGGCAATGTAACTGAATCAACTGTTGTAATAGGAAAGGGAGAGAGTGAGAGAGAGAGAGTAGAGAGAGAGTGTTAGGGAGGAGAGAGGAAAGAAAGGTGTTAGGGTCAGGAGAAAGATGGAAAGAAAGGTTAGTTTATCATTTGTCATCCAGAGTATTCCTATATAGTGCCGGGTTGGTTATATATATGTATATATATATATATATATATATATATATATATATATATATATATATATATATCAAATATCTATGACGTATAAATGTGCTTGTCATTTCCTATATGTCATTTGGTTAAATGTCTATTGTTTACTTTTTGCAGTCTGCTGAAATATTTTTCTTTATTAATTTATTTGGTAATTTTATTATTTTCATAATTAACTAGAAATTACCATCAAATTGTTTTTTGTTTAAATTTTACGTATACAACAAGAAATAATTGTATCCTCTTAGTGAAATCCATACTCTTGCATGGAGTTTCTGGTAAGTTACAGGGATAGATATATAACAGAAATTTTTGTTGTAATATTCAAATGACCCTCTCTCTAGTTCATGGGGTGCCGTACATATCCACGTGGAATTAGCCTATGCACTAGAGTATTTTACCCTGGAATTTTACATTATTGTAACATTTCTGGTCTCAATTTTGTAATATAATTCTAATATTTGTGAAGGAGGGCATGAAATAATCTGGGAGAGGAATAGAATAAGTGAACAGGAGATACGTCTAGCCTTTCTGTCTTAGTAAGTCTGGCCAGCCCCCTGAGTAATTGTATTACATTTTGAAGATTCTTCACCTGACTCATAAGAGGACAAGAATTATATTAGGTTGAGGGAGCAGCAGCAGTGTTGTCGGAAAAAGTCATCAATATTTTGAAAGCCTGATTATTCATGCGTTGGTTGCACAGAGCGACCCTTTGTTGAAAGTGCATAAATCGTCTACAAAGGAATTAAAAAAAAAAGATTATTTGTTTTAAGATTCCCCAGTGAAGCGTTTTTGCAAAGTCGAACGTAAATAGCCAGTGCTCTGAAATCTTTTGATAAAGCTTTGTAAGTTCGTTCACCCTTCGAGAGAACCATGCATCATTACATTACGTAAAAAGGGGGCTAAAGAAGGTAGTGCTGCTTATGTTGACTTGTGTGTGCGGTGTGTGTGTGTGTGTGTGTGTGTGTGCGTGAGAGAGAGAGAGATTATTATTTTGGTGGATTTTGAGTATTAATCCTCAGGGAACTAAAAAATGCTCAGTCGCTCTACCAGAGAACAATTATTAGGCTGAATTAATGGAATATATGGTTTCCCATGTTTCATGAGCTATCATCCTTGTGTCAATGTATGCAAACAAGAAACGATATATGGGAGCAATTATGCAGCAATGCTGACAGATTAAATACAGTAAATGTTCTTCTCAACAGAAGCCTTATTATGATCTGAAGACAGTCTTGCCTTTGTAAAGTTTTATTGTCTTGTTGTGATCAAAGTATGTGACCTGGAATTATAATCGCTTTGGTATCACTGTTGTCATTCTTACACAGGATACTGATCATACTCATAATTTGGTTATTATCACACACTATTGTTCTTACGTGAATTTTCCGTTCATGAAACCTGGATATTTGATATCCTTGTAATTACAGTAGGTAGATAATACAAATCGGGAAGAATTATAACATAATCTTAGTATTCATGGCTGCATTGACATGTAACATCCACCTCTTTATATACTGTACATACGCAGCTCTTTTTTTTACTTTTTTTTACTTTTTTGGTGAAAGGCTGCATTTCTTTACTTCTTTAGCCTTCCTTAGGCTATGCGCAATTGATAGGGAAATGATTTGGCTCCAAATACTATTGTTTCTCGAGACTGGAATATCGTTTGTGTAGCGTTAAAAAATATAACATGAACTGACGTTGGTCAGCTGACACCTAAGAAAATGCATATCTGTTTGGAAGAAAGCCTAATGATTCCATTAGTTCTCCTCCGTAGGGGGTAGCGCTAACAGTGCACCTCACGCATTACTTAAGGTTCTTGCAGCGTCCTTTCGGTCCTTAGCTGCTACCCCTTTCATTCCTTTTACTGTGCCTCATTTCATATTATCTTTCTTCCTTCTTACTTTCCACCCTCTCCTAACGGTTGTTTAATTGTGCAACAGCGAGATTTTCCTCCGTTACACCTTCCAAACCTATTTACCCTCAATTTCCCTTTCAGCTCTTAATGACCTCATAGGTTCCAGCGCTTGTCCTTTGGCCTTAATTTTAGATTCCACTCCATTACAATTCTCCTCATTGCATTGTCGTCCTGACCACACGAAGTAAAAAAAAAAAAGAGAGGTACGGTATTACACGAAGCGCTGAGGGACATTATCGAATGAGGATTCAGTATTAGTTAATGTATAAGATTTAAGAGTTGATGTATAAGCATGTTATGTCTTCCTTGGGTAAATCTTTCCCCGGGCGAGGAAAAAGCAGCCACGGTCTGAAGATTACTTTTCAGACTATGAAGCAGGAAGCGAGTTTTCTTAGCTTGGAGGATGGGGCAGAGTGCACAGTAATATATGGTATTAAGATATCTGGCGTTCAGTTCATTTGCCAACATAAGAATGCATTACAGAAATGCAAGATATAGTGTGCGTGAGAGAGAGAGAGAGAGAGAGAGAGAGAGAGAGAGAGAGAGAGAGAATGAAAGGTTAGAAATATCTCTGATGAATTTGGATTTAGAAAAGTGGCAGATTATTGAAGTTTTGAGATTATATATATATATATATATATATATATATATATATATATATATATATATATATATATATATATATATATATATATATATATATATATATAATGTCCATACACACTGTTAAGACTCCCAAACTAACTCCCCCTTCTTTCCCCCTTATCCTTTTAACCTTGCATTAGAAATCCGAGGTATGCGTGGCCGCAGACCTCATCTCTGGGGCTGCTTTGTAATTTTCACGCCTTGCAGAACCGCACGAACGCCCCTTCGTCTAATTCTGGGCTTTTTCTACAGGAGCAATAAAATATTTGTCGTTGGACTCAAATTAAAGGGCTCTTCCGCTCTTTTTGGGGGTGGGGTGGGGTTTGAGGCGGGTGGGGGAATATTTCCCACCACGCGGATTCCGAAACCTTTTAATAACCGCCTCTCTGCCTTAGGATACGGTGAATTAGTGTTCCTAGCCGCATATGCTTTTAAGGGCGGCTGGAACGAGCAGAATCCGCTCGGGGAGAGTTAGTTTGGGGAGAAGGCTGGATTGAAAATAAGAGTTATTTTATTCCTTTTTAATTTTAAGGATGTGTTGTCTATAGGCATCCTAAAAGAAATATACATATATATACACATGTATATCTGTATTTATATTTATATAACATGTATAATATATTTACAGTATATAAAAATATAAATATAATAAAGTATCAAACTCCCTTTCTTCTTAGAAGAGAAGGTTCAAGAGATGTGCTGAATGGTTCATGATGAATTTTTTCAAGGGTTTATTTTTTTTTACTACTGAACCAAGTATTTCCTGAGACTATCCCTTATCCAGAGATTCTTAATAAACACTGACGCAATGCGTCCACAAAAAGAAAAATTTTTAAGATTTCATGATTGATATCCATGTTAGTAACCTGTTCCCATCACGAATTGTACCCAAATCCCGGGTATAATGTTATGACGAGAGACTTCCTCTTGATGTTAAAATGTAGGATCTTCGGCAGCTTTTTTTTTTTTTAATGCTTGGCAGCAGTGGGAGAATTTTTAACATTTGCAATGTGGTTGGGAGTGAGTAAGGTAGGGAAGGGGAAGGGCATGGGACATGCAACTTCATCCCAAAAATTCTTCCCGTGAAGCGGAAAGTTAAACCTCTCTTGAACCTTCTCTTTTAAGAAGAAAAAATTTTTGTAATATACATACATACACACACATATAATATATATATATATATATATATATATATATATATATATATATATATATATATATATATATATATATAATATAATGTGTGTGTGTATTACTAAAATCACAGATATGCACCAGATTTGACTGTTTGCTGAAGCCACAGGAAAAGTTTATATAAAACAGACAGTGCCAAGTACTTTCGTGTAATTAACGCATCTTCGGGGTCGCAAAGAAGTGTTAATTACACGAAAGCATTTAACAATATGTCGTCTCTTTTCTAAAGGTTTCCTGTGGTGTCAGCATATATATATATATATATATATATATATATATATATATATATATATATATATACAGTAGTATATATATATATATATATATATATATATATATATATATATATATATATATATATATATATATATATATATATATATTGTAAATATATATTGTGCAGTGCTCCATTTCATCGTACTCGTGTAATCAAATAATGAGTTATTGCCTTTGAAATCTTGATAATGATAAACTGTGCCTGAAATCCAGCCCGCCCAGAAATAGTCGATAATTGGGTAGAATATATTTTTTCAACCAAGACGAAATAGCTGAAAATTTATTTAACAATTTAACATATATTCGTCACAATGTTTGAATTGGGCGGGCTATTCTTAATTAGTTGATTTCTCAAAATATATTTAAATACTAAGTTAATATCAATAGTCTTTATTCATTATTCATCATATGTAAATTTTAGTTTACTCATCGTGTCCATGTTTTCTAATATTTTCGTATGTTAATGGTCTCTCTTTTTTGTTCCAAGCGAATAAGCCTAAGCAAACATTCTGAAATACAACAATAATATAATATAATGATAATAATAATGGAATGTCTGCGACTTTCGGATTTTGGGTGCGTTCTCTGAAACTTTTCTTTTAAGGTAAAAGTTGTTTGGTTACCCTTGAACTTCGCTCGTTTTGTTACATGAAAAGTTTATTATTATTTTACTTTAGATTTTGTTGCTTTGTTAAAAGTGATATTTCTTTGATATTATCTTGAAACATTTTGTTCATATTCTCGTTCTGAAACATTAATCTATTTGACCTTATCTCTGTCGGTTGTTTGACCTTCGAGTCTTGTTTGTTTTTGTTCAATTATTTATCGTGTTGGTTCGTGCAAACTCCAGTTGTTTCTTTGCGTGTTATTTTTTTTTTTTTTTTTTTACAAATTCGCTTTTTACATCTTTGGAATTTTTACTGGTTGCGTCCTGAGTCATTTAACAGGAGCATTTCTTAACGTGTCAGGCTTTGGTATTCTTTTCCTTTCTCCCGTGTTCCCCGAGTTATTATCATTCATCCTTTCCGAGATTTGGGTTGAAGTTCGTCCTCTATTTTCCCTCTAGGGTGAGCTGGTTAAGGGCTTTAGATTGCCGTTCCATCGGCCTATGGATGCAATTATAAATTTGTTAGGTCGTCTGAAATGTTCATGCGCACTTCACTTTCATAATATTTATATTCATAAATTTACATAATTTTTTATTTAATTTTTTTGTCTTTAATTCCAATATCATTTGATATTTTGAAATAGGCTACATGAACCAGACTTCAGTGTAGTTCATTTGAACAGATTACAGTAACAGGAACTGAACTGTTCATTTGTGCATTTTAGCTTTGGTGAAAATGACAACCTAACCTGTCTCACGGCAAAGATGATGACATCCTGGCTGTAGTGGGTTTAAAAGATATCTCCACAAATGCGGCAGGTGAGGGAGGGTGTAAGTAAGGCCCTCATAAAGTATGCTGGTATGGGAGAGGCACAATGGCATGGTGGTAGGGAAATGGAATGGTGGCCGGGGTTGTGGGGGGAGCTGGGGTGGAAAGGTGTGGGTAGGATAACTACGCACTGTCTGCTGTACCATGTGCGTACCGTGCATTGTGCTAGGCGGAATTCTTTCAGGCCAGACCCCATGATTTTGGCGCACGCCGAAGGTATTTTGTGTTCCAGCCATCTCCTCTCCGCTGTTCTCTCCGGAGAGTCAAGGATTGGTTCCCCTGTTCCTATATAGCCTTGGGTCGGTCGCTCGGTCGGTCTAGCTGAAGCAGCTCCAGCTACCGCTGCATGCCTTCGTCGAGAGAGAGAGAGAGAGAGAGAGAGAGAGAGAGAGAGAGAGAGAGAGAGAGAGAGAGAATGTTTTCTTTTGTTGAAGAAATGGATATCGAAGATGAAGACATGGAGAGAGAGAGAGAGAGAGAGAGAGAGAGAAAATGTATCTTCTCTTGTTGAAGAAATGGGTATCGAAGACGAAGACATGAAGAGAGAGAGAATGTATGCCTATTGTTTTGCTGGAGGAGAATGTATTGAATACTTGGACACTGCTCACTTTTTATAGAAATGTAAAGTTCTGAGGGAGGCTACGATAAGAACCTGAAAAAATGACTAAATTAAGAGTATGGCACCACTGGTGAAAGTTTGTGGTGGTGTTTCGGTGAAGGTTTTGTTTGCCATTGGTGATAAGGTTAATTTAGAGAGAGAGAGAGAGAGAGAGAGAGAGAGAGAGAGAGAGTTTCACCAGCCAGCAGTGAGGGACAGGACCTTCATCATGATGGTTGTGTTAGGGGCTGACAGGCCCCTAGGGGAACGGATGGAGAAGGGAGGGCGAAAGACCTTCCATGGAATAGGGAAGTGACGGGGAACCGTGCATCAGGGGTACACAGATGAGAGAGAGAGAGAGAGAGAGAGAGAGAGAGAGAGAGAGAGAGAGAACCACAAGCCCTGTACTCGACTCTGCCAGGAACCGATTCCCCCCAACGCTATTCATCTCTGCATAGTGCACACAAAAGTGCATGGCGTTCGTGCATACGTCGAAATTTCGTATGCAGGGAAGTACGAAGTAACGTTAGGTTTAGTCTCTCTCTCTCTCTCTCTCTCTCTCTCTCTCTCTCTCTCTCTCTCTCTCTCTCTCTCTGTGGAGACCCCAATGGGCGAAGGAAGTTACAGGATCAATAAATTTCCTATGGAAGCCTTTCATAGTGTACTGGTCTCGTTGCCGCTTAGGATTATATATATATATATATATATATATATATATATATATATATATATATATATATATATATATATATATATAGGTAGACAGATAGACAGATTAATAGTTGGTGTAAGTTTTGCTTTGGCAATTTGATTTCAATAATCAGTACCCAAACGTCATCCCGCTTATCAACGAGATATATTGTTAAATGTTATTATGATTTAAATATAGAAAGACGAAGACTTTTTCTTTGTTTGTTCAACTCCCTCGACACAATTTATTTTCCCCTAAATTAACGGAAGCGAACTAGAAGAAAAATCGATGGATTTCGGTAACACTTGTAAACACAAATACCCATATTTTCGTTGATTTAAAAACGCATTCCATTCCTCATTCCAGGAGGGTCTTGCTACGTTGCATGTGGTATGAAGAAATCTGTATAAGGAATGTTGAGAGAGAGAGAGAGAGAGAGAGAGAGAGAGATAGAGAGAGAGATTTTACCATGTGGTTGTGCTGTATAGCGAGACCTGGCACTTACACCTTGCTCTCTGGCGCCACCTGGCAACTCCCTTTGTTCCCTCTGGCGGGCTTCAGGTGTTCGAATACGCGAAAATGTAAATGAAATAGGAGCACGTGCAAGCTGGCCTATGCAATCTACGTAAAATTTATTTTAAAGTTTATTATTTTTCACATCTCATTCCTTATTATATATGAGTAACGATTTATCAGTTCTAAGAATTATGGATTCGGTAAATTCGATAACTATGAGGCTGGTCCGTGTTCTGATACTACTCGGGAAATTTTTAAAAAGATTCTGGTATGTTTTATATTCTCCTCAATTATCTATCTTTTTTTCCCTTACTTACCAAAGTTTAGTGTCATGAATACCTCGTAGGGAACGCGAAATTTTAAGTAGACTTCTGATCAATAATTTGGGTTCTCTCTCTCTCTCTCTCTCTCTCTCTCTCTCTCTCTCTCTCTCTCTCTCTCTCTCTCTGTTTTTTTCAATTTTTTATTTATTATTCACACCGGTGCAACTTTATAGATTGCAGAAATTTTGATGATTTTATATTTAGCTAAGGTTTCTTATACGACTGTGTTATTACGGTTGGTGATAAAGTGAGTAATATCCATAAGTGATTAGTAGTTTGACACTTTATTTCTTATATAATTGGGATCCAGTGCGATGAATGACACAATGTTCCCGATCTCTGACCCCATCCCCGGAGAGAGAGAGAGAGAGAGAGAGAGAGAGAGAGAGAGGTGGGGGAGGGGAACGCTTGGGAAATATCATGAAAGCCTCTTCTCTAAAGTCAGGATAAAAAGGAACCCCATAGCTAGGCAGAGGATGGCAAGGAGCAGTCATCTAACCGAGCTTTATGCGAGGACTGTTCATCTCCGGAGGGTTAAAGTGGAGGGCACGCAAACCTGGCGGGTGTTCCGTGTTCCGTGACCACCTGTGAGGACACAAAAAATATATATAACCTTTTGGGAGAAGTGGGGAAGCACTTCGGAATAGTGACCTATGGGTGACTCAGTCCTGCAAAGTAATAAAACGAGGAAGCGCCCCAAATACACCATTCATTAGCACAGGGATGGATGAGGTTAAAGCTTTATTAATTTGGCTAAGGGGGAGAACCTCTGGTGTCTTTATACCGAACCAACAACATGGACAGCTCGGACGTAGTAAGATGAAAAGCCGGAATTAAGACTAAAGTTGTAACCACAATATTTGGTAAACAAATTTTATCACATACCTGATATTACTGGATTCCTTTCGGGGTTAGAAAGAGCAGTTAAAAGATTCCTTGGTCCCATGCATATAAATATCAACATGCAAGGTCTTCTTTAGATGTTCTTTTCGGTAGCCACACTTATGGTGCCCACCCTGTAAAAAAAAAAAAAAAGTCAGAATCCGTTTCTATAAATATCGGAAAGTTCAGCAGAATTTCTAATATTTCAGCAATGAAGATTTTATAGTAATAGGATGATACTTTAGCATTTTTTATTGTCTAACTTTGTAATTTAATGAATAAGTGAATGTTTCCAAGAGAGACGATAAGTGCAGGAATTCACTTTTCAGAGGCGTATTCGGAGTTTTCTTCTGGAATTTTCTTGGAGGCATATCTTCGAGTAGGAAAGATCTGTCATATCTCTGTGAATAAAGTATAGGGAAAAACGTACAACTTCAAAAAGGCAGGTTAGTAGAATAAGTCTTGGAATTGCCGAGAATAATGTCAGTGCTAAAACGAATGTTCTGGATAACCTTACTTTACTGCTAAATAGAACACGACGTAAGCTTTTTTGTTACTGTTAACTAGGTAAAAAGTATACTGAGTTCTAGCAGATCTAAAAGGTCTGAGTAAGGGTGTATTGAAGGGCCCACCTCTTTGGCCATGTTGCCGAGTGGCATCCACAGTAAAACCAAAGCCTCGCAGGAGGATAGCTTTTACCTGGAGATGGGTTATTATAAGCTTCACTTGCTGAGGTTTGTGCCCTTATAATTTCAGTGTTACTGGTACTGTAACTATATTTTAAGTATCCTAAGAAGGAAAACTGAAGAGAAAAACTAAAAGTGGCTTATTGTTAATACTGAAAATAATGTCCTACATACTAGAGTTGGGGTTCTCAGGACATTTTTTTTTTATGAATAACCCTGTAAGACTTCAGACCTTTGACTCTACCTCATTAATCTAACACGAAATATGCTTTACACTAATTTCATTATAAGATCATAATGTAATGGACACAGTTAATTAAATTTTTAGTGGAGTTAATCACAAGCATTGAAATAATTGTCTCTCCGTTTTGTTCTGAAGGCTTGAATCTTTTGTCATCTATCCAATCAACCTTCTTGTAGATTAAGTTGGCCTTTTACCAGCACAGGATCTTCCTCTAAGCACCCGTTAGAAACCATCTTGTAGTGCCGTGGGCCATCACAAACCGCAGGTTGAAAAGTCTTTCCCGTAAGGGTTATATTTCACACAAATGGTTGGAAGATTAAATGTGAAGATTACTGCATATGAAGATCAGGGACATGTTTTGGTTACTAGATAATTTGTCAAATCACGTTAGTAACATTCCCGTAGGGGGGTAATGTCATCAGTTGTTTGCAGCATCCCTTCGGCCACTAGTTGCACTTTCTTTTTAGCCTTTTACTTTACCTCCATTCCCACTCTCTTTCTTTATCTTGCTGTCCCACCACCCCAACTCCCACTCTTGCACTGTCTTAAGCACTGAATGGCTGAAAGTGCCCCAGTGATTAGCTTTATAGCCGAATTTTCATAAATCATCGCGTTAGTAACATTAAAGACATGGACCACAGTAACTCCCACTTCAGCGCGGGAAAAGATGAATATAGAAACAACAGCAGTTGATTTTGTGAGCTGTACACAGACAGAGAATCATAGCTGGACTCAGAAGTCGAGTTCTTCAGCCAGACTGCATCATGGAGATACGAGGTTTCCTGCAGGTGTGCTGATGTTGCAGTAATCACAGACTCCACCCACCTCTGAATTGAAAACTTGATTATGGATTGTCGTGAGATATTTGGATAAGTGGGTTTCAAAGGGGAGAAGATTAGTAGAGGATAAGTAATATTTTAGTGTTGAGTATGGCGTAAGGGGTTCAGGTATTGATTATACGAAATAACTGCAAAATAAATTGAACTGTGTTATTAGGTGTTATCTGATATGACATCCAGGTACGTTCTAATTCAACAATGGTAGCGTTAAATGTCTAAATTTCCTCAACACCCCTCGACTCCATCTATGGGGGCCATATCTGCGAGAGCTCCAGTATATTGCATTACGAAGGGAAGGGAAATACAATACCAGTAATAAGGGATACAGTATACTCATTAATGCTGAGGTGTTTGGGTACATAGTTGGGTGTATAAATAACATGTTATGTTGTTTGTAGCGTATAGGTAAAAAACACGCGCTCGCGCTCACACATCTGAGTTCTTGTAGCATGTTTTCGGCCTTTGCAAAAATAAGATATCAATTTGCATAAATTGAAATCTTATTTTAGTTTTTCAAAATATATAAACATTTTATCTTGCCTTGTTAGACAAGCAAGATACTCGGCTCAAAAGTGTGGTTACACTACTTTCAGCAATTTCTCTCTCTCTCTCTCTCTCTCTCTCTCTCTCTCTCTCTCTCTCTCTCTCTCTCTCTGCAGTTACAGTAACCCGACAGGCTTAGAGCCGTTCTGTGAGGTATCGGCAGCAAAGGATCCTTGGAGGGCGCGCTGAAACTGGAAACCATTTACGTGAAACCTTTGGTGTATGCTTGAAGGGGGAAGCTGAGGACGAGGGGTGTGGTTTCACTTAGCAATAGAGGGTTTCTGTCGCACTCTCACACAATCACGCACACAATACACTTTGTTTCCCGTTCCAAAATAGACGTCGGAATTCTGAAAATTCCGTAGAAATTCCCATTGGTCTAATTTTATCGGTCTAATTTTATCGGCCTAACGAGTTAGCTCTACTCCCTCGGGGCATTTCTATAGGGCGACCGCACTTCCGGCCTATGTCCTCTACGGCTCCACGACGCGATTATCCCCGAGGCTTCACTAAAGGTCATGGCCCTTTAGGAAGGAATAGTCACTTCGACCTTGTATGGTGCTGAGTGTGACTTGTCTCCTTGATTGTGAAGTGCTCTTATTTATTTTCACTTTAGTTTTATTTTTTATTCTTGATTTGATAACATACCTGATAAGGCCTTATCATAAGGCGTTGTTCTTTTTTCTGCATTGTTGTAAATATAATCATGTTAAATTTTTGCATGTTCTCATTTTTAAAATGTTACTTTTCATAATGTGACCGTAGACAAGTTACTGTTTTAAGAGCCGCTGGTATTCTGTCATTAATTTATTTTCCTTTGCATATTGAGATCTGTTTTGGATGAATTCATCGTGTTGCTAAGACCAGACATGAAATAGATAGATAGAACTACACGACGCAGTAGTATGGAGAGCCTTTGTTAAACTGGGTGTTTGAATTCGGCGTTCTCACGAGACGGTCGGTGTCGCCCGGAAATATGTTCTGCCATCTTTTAGCATCTCGCCGCCAGACTTTGCACCAAGCTGCTAATATTTGGCGAGGAAGGGGACGCAAAATTGACGTCGCGCGCGTTTCCTTTGTGCTTGTGTGACATCACCCTGACGAGTTTGCGCGCCTTCAGTTTTGAAGTAACACAGAACACGAATGTGAACACTGGGGCAACGGCGGTTTGTTTGTTGGTGGTTACCGCTGCTATTATTCATTTTTTTCTCTCTCTCTTATCTCCCTCGTCTCCGTCTCACTTGTCATTTGCGGTTCATTTGCCTTTTGGGAGTGTTTCTTGTGGATGTTTGATTGTGTGCTTCATCTGTATGTTCGTTAACGTTTTTTGAAGTAAAAGTCCTAAGTACGAGTAAGTATTCATTATCGCTTTTGTGAGGGGTGGAGAGTAAAATGTGATATCCGTCAAACTTCCCTGCAAATCTTGTTAGTTTTCAACAGTGATGGTCATACTGATAAGCATGACGACGTGTTTCTTTCCCTGTACAGTAAAGATTTGGAATCATCGACCTAATTCCGTTTCACATAACTTGCAAAGCTTCAGTCTTTTAACTTTCTGGGGGTTATCTCTATTTTCGGAATCAACCAACTCTGTTTTTATTTTATGTTATGTCTCATCTCGTCGTTTTCTTTAGACATAGCTAAGAGTAAGGATATTGAGTTCCGACTGTCCTTTCCAATAGTAACAAAGAACGATTGTCCAAAATGGCATGGAAGAGCAGACGGCAAGCAACGAAGCAAGTCGACTGGGTTAAGGATATACACTAAAGGCCTAAAGTTCGGTATTCTTTAGACTTGACATTGGCTGTGTTAGTTTCTGTGCAATAACAGATTCATTTAATTGAGTTGCTGAGTGACTATTTCATTCCTTCCATGGGCCTTGGAACACACTTCACTCTTCGATTTTCCCTGATTTGTGACTTCTCATAGAGAGAAGGCTTTCACTTGCATTGTGGTTAAACTTCCACACCTCTTCCTGCCTTCTCTTTTTTCTTGTTTTTGTCAGGCCTTTGCTAGAAAAGGGCGTTAGGCTGCGGGTCATATTGGCCTCTACTCCTGAAAAGGGAAATTTCGCTACAAGGCCATTTCGCTGTGATTCTAACTGGGAAGAGAAAGTTGGCTTAGCCGATCGTTGCTGGAGTTGTGTGACATGCAAAACAAGGAGGTGAGATCTGACCAGGAGTCAAAGCAAGTAAACCGTGAACCATAATATTATTAATCATCATGACCATGACGTCATGATGGTTTATGAAATTTAGGGTGTCAAGCCAAGAACTGGAGCACTTTCGGCCTTTCAGCGCTTAAGACAGTAGTGAAAAAAGGGAGTTGGAGTGGTTGGACAACAAGATAGAAAAAATCCAGAAAACAAATGAGATGACATACAATGACCTGCACGTGGGAGAACACCAAACAGTTGTACTAAAAAAGTAATTGTTAGAGAGATTAGACAGCAAGATTGAAAAAAGAAACCGGGACTGGAGGTGAAGTAAAAAGCTAAAAGTGATGCAGTAGAGGCCGAAGGGACGCTGCAAACACCTTTGTAGTAACAGCTACAGTGCACTACTCCCCAAAAAGGGGTATTGACCATGAGCGTGAGTGAGAAATGCAAGGGTAAAGAAAAGCTGGGGAATACTCTGGAAACTCTCTGAGATCTATTTCTGTCAATGAACTTCATCTGCTCACATTCACTAGGACCGAGCCAAAAGAGAGCAATAATTTTCTAGCTAAGCTTCCTTAGAATAGAATGACCCTCCGCCACCAGAGGGAAAAACGAATGAGTGAGGCAGTATATCTCGGCCTGAGTAAACCTTTGAATACAGAGTAAATACACCCAAATGTTTATTAACTTCATAACTAATCTGAGGATCCTCTTACCCTCGCGAGCTTCAAAAGGTGTTTTTAGCCAGTGCAAGGCTGAACTTTTAGGACAAATATAACTCGTGAACAAATACGATTTTATTCACCAGGTGCCTCGTATATGAAATTTTATTACATTACAAAACCGTATATGAAATCTCCTTATACATAATCTTAAAGGTCATTTACGTTTACTCATACGCTCATATTTTACAAACACATATACACAAATATATATATATATATATATATATATATATATATATATATATATATATATATATATATATATATATATATATATATATATATATATATATGTGTATGTATATGTATATATATGTGTGTGTGTTTATGAACGCAAAATTCATTACTGTGACCCAAAGAAAAGAGCTGATAAAATATTTCACTTATTTTCCATCATGTGCTGAATTTTTTTTTATATTCCGTTTTTTGATGATTGCAATCACATTTAGAAGCTACTACATCCAAAATCTCGTTCAGTTTTCCAAGGTAGATTTACGAATAATACGTGAACCTGGAAATGAAGATGATAACTGATTTATTATCACCTATTAATTCTAACGGAGCCATGTGTTCCATTGGCAAGCAATTTCGATAGTAAATATTATTCGTGAAGTAATAAAGAAATATTAGATAAGAATGAGGAATAAAGAGACTTCTCTGAAGCGGAATGGCAGGATTTCTTCCTTTATTGAGTACGACGGGACGGGCCTATTGGTATAGAAATGCATTAACCAAAATAGTTTTATTAGACCAGTGGGCCAAACATCTCAGCTCTCATGGGACTACTCTGGACGGTTAGCTCTGGAAAGAAGCAAGGGAGATCCGATTTAATAGACTAAAGTTTTTTTTTTTTTTTTTTTTTTTAAGATTATACTTATGCGAAACTTGCCATAAACTTGCCACAGAACACTCAGATCCAAATCGATTATAAACTAGTAAAAGAATGCGCCGAAGTTTCTTCGGCGCAATGGAGTTTTCTGTACAGCGTATAATGTATGACATTCTCAGCCACGGCCCATGAAACTCTCAGCCGCGGCCCATGAAACTCAACCGCGGTCCGGTGGTGGCCAGTGTTGTTGGAACAGTAGCGGCGCCAGACGCACGATCATCGCTAACTTTAACCTTAAATAAAAGAAAAACTACTGAGGAGGCTAGAGGGCTGCAATTTGGTATGTTTGATGATTGGAGGGTGGATGCTCAACATACTAATTTGTAGGCCTCTAGCCTTAGTAGGTTAATTTTTAAGATCTGAGGGCGGACGGACAGACAAATAGCCATCTCAATAATTTTCTTACAGAAAGCTAGAAATTGTGTAGAATGTAGCAAAAATATATCTTAATATTGGAAATATTAGACTATTTCTCATCTTTTTGGACTTACATTCTTTGGTGATAAGTTACATTCTTTTGTGAATAAGATTAAAGTAATTAAGTGGAGCATGAATCCCCGTAGTTGGGTAGTGCCGTCAGTGTACCCCATGCAGTGCACTGTAGGCATTACTAAAGGTTCTTTATAACGTTCCTTCGGCCCCTAGCTGCAACCCCTTTCATTCCTTTTACTATATTTCTGTTCATATTCTCTTAATTCCATCTTTTTTTCCTCCCCTCTCCTAACAATTGTTTCATCATTGTTAACAGGGAATAAGTAAGTATACCTTAGTTTGACCAGACCACTGAACTGATTAACACTAGAGAGGGCTGGCCCGAAGGATTAGATTTATTTTACGTGGCTAAGAACCAATTGATTACCTAGCAACGGGACCTACTGCTTACTGTGGAATCCGAACCACATTATAACGAGAAATGAATTTCTATCACCAGAAATAAATTTCTCTAAATCTTCATTGGCCGGTCGGAGAATCGAACGCGGGCCCAGCAGAGTGCTAGCCGAGAACGATACCAACCCGTCCAATGATTGTTACCAGTATTGAATGACCTCATAGGTCCCAGCGCTTGGCCTTTGACCTAAATTTTATATTCCAGTGCCAAGTTGAACATGAAAGTATGTCACCGCCAACCGATTTTTATTTTTTTTTTTTTTTTTTTTTCAATATACCGTTATGTGGTGGTGATGGCATCCAGATGAAATGAAAACAGGAACCTTGTAGGGGAGGAAGGGAGTTGACCAGTTAAAGGCGGTTCTTGAGTCGGACCACTTCGCTCCAAACTCCACCGAAAGATTGGGTAGCAACGGTATCACCCCTTGGATTCTTGTGCGGACCTCGAACCTGCCATGTGACTTACGTAATGGTTTATGCATTTTTTTAAGGATGTGCATGGTCTTCGGTGAAGAAGGAAAGGCTTTAAAAAAGGGGTAATCATGACTGAAGTTGCATTTTTGACCCTATGAATTATCCTCTTAGAATTTTCAGTTGCCTTGTACTGATGTCCCCGCAGTTCACAATAAAACGGGACCAACACTCGTAGGAGAGTAACGACAACAGAAGGAAATCATTGAAAAAAGGAGCAAATACTAAATGGTGCTAAAAGTAATGTTCTAATACATTTTATTACTCGGGCCTCTTCTGTAACAATTCGTGTGACTAATAGTGTTGGGGATATACAGAGAGATATATAAGGAAAGAATATGACCAGATTCCTGTCTCACTGAGACCTGCCCTCGCAGTCAGTCAGTCAGATTCGTTCCTGGAATATATCCAATGTTTCAGCCACGTGTCAGACTGGACTGTCGCTCTTTTGTAATTTATGTAGTATATATACCACTGAAAAATCTGTAGTGAGAACCTGAACCAGTGTTGCGAGTTTTCCCAAAAAAATTTTGATTTACCTGTTTAGTGGAGTTTGTAGTCATCCTTGCGTTGACATGGAACTTAAGGAATTTATATAAAAAAATAGAATACTAACCACATAAACTCCGTGAAAAACTGTTGAGTCTCTCTCTCTCTCTCTCTCTCTCTCTCTCTCTCTCTCTCTCTCTCTCTCTCTCTCTCTCTCTCTCTCTCTATATATATATATATATATATATATATATATATATATATATATATATATATATATATATATATATATTCAACTCGGCGTGAAAGGGCCTGTCAAGTCCTAGCGCTCATGTCTTCCTGAGCTTTGTCTTCACTCTTCTTCAGCCTCCCTCCTCGTGGCTCTTACCCAAGTAGTTCTGGGTCTTCCAACTCTCATAGTAGTAGCCCTCAGCTGACACTATTCTCCCAGGGGTTGTGTGAAGGACGTGCACGACGTCCCCACCTCCCTTTCAACATGATCTCATCCACGCGATGGAAACAGTAATTTCCGGTGCCATCTATGCCGTCCCACCTTGAATGGGGTGGATGTAGAAGGTGTCAGACTTGTGGTTACTGGTTACTTGTATTTTTCACGAAGGTCAACTAATGCGTCTTTTACACCAAAAAATCACGAAAAGGTTATGATGGAATGCTCCTAAATTTTGTACCTCATTTGGGAATCGAACCTGGCTGTTCTTGCTGATGAAAGCAGCGTTCTACCTGTGGTCTATGAGGCGTTTGATAAGAAGCATTGATTGGTTAATCACAAGTTATCCGGCATTACCTCTACCAAGGTCACTGTCACTGTTGGTGAGAAGAAAGTTAGACTCTTTAAGGGTATGTCCTTGAAAAGGGTTAAGTGGGAAGAACATGTAAGGAGAAAATGGTTGCCAGTGGGAAAGGGGTAATGATATGGAGGTAGCAGTAATATGTAAAATTGCAAGATTGGGTCACAGATTCAACAGGAAGTTCCTGTTGTATGGGATGGTAGGAAGAGGGGGAATGATTATGGGAGATATAGTGAATGAGACAAGGTATTACTGATGTTATCTGAAGCACAGTTGCATGAATTAGAAAAATATCAACTGGTATGCAGGATGGAAAAAGTAGTCAGAATGAGATTAAGAAAGAAAAAAATGCATATAATGACAACGTGATGAATACAAGCAAGAGCTTTAGGATGAATAAGAGTTATTTTATGTGGATGTGAATGTATCAGAAAATGATTGATGCAAATGGAAAGGTGTTTCAATTGAAGTCTTGTCATGGGTTGATGGAGTGAGTATTTGTAGATTTTTAATATGGAGAAAAGAGAGAAACAGAGCTGAATGATGAGGGAATGAAAAGGGTTAGTGTACGCTTGAGAATGTGTCAGTAAATTTGGAGGACACAAGGGGAAAATGAAAAGGCTGAAGCATGCAAGTACAGGAGTTGACGGCATTACAGTGAGAAGCTGCAGTAAATGGTGAAGTTGTGATTTTGGGCGGCTGACCAGGTTTTGTAAGGCAAGTTTAACTTCGGGAAAGTGTTCGGAAGGAAAGGGCGAGAGGAATAATTGTTCCAGCAGAAAAGGCTGTATTTGGCATACATTGAACTATAGAAAGCTTATGATGAAATTGATAGAGCCAGTGTAGAAGGCGATGGTTATGTGTGGCTTAGAAGAAAAATTATTGAAAATAAGTGTAAGATTTTTATGTGGGCTGCAAAGTGTCTGTTAGATGGGAGAGTGGGAAGTTTGGTGTAAAAGTATGTCTGAGACAAGGATGTGTTATATCTCCATAGCTTTATAATATTACTGATGGTCTGCTGCGAGAACTTAGAGAAAGGACCTATACTGTAGGAAAATAAAATGGGTTGGAAATGAAATGTGGAATGATTGATGCTTTCAGATAGTACATTACTGATTGAGCTAGTAATAAGAAACTGCAGAAATTAGTGAAAATTTCAGCGTTTGCAAGAGAGGAAAGTTCACAGTAAATATGAGAAAAGGCCAGGTCATGGCGATAAGTGGACCTTACAGAAGCCAGTAAGATGGAACATATTTATTAATATACATGGTTGAAGAGTGAAAGTGGTTGATTCAACGGTATTTTGGAGTAAATATTATGGATGACGGTAGGATGGAAGTCAGAATAGACTCATCAATGAGGTTAGCAGAGAAGTAGATCTGGAATGTCCATGGAATCCAGGGTCCTAGCGTATAAAAAAGAATGGTGACCTAACTTTCCCATATGGAACTTGAGGGGACCGAAGTATACATGAGGTTGGAACGACGGAGATGAATTATTTCCATAGCATATGTGTTGTAAGAATTAAATGAGTGAAAAATGTGGAAAATTGTAAAAATAGTATTGTAATTGAGAGGATGATTCAGTGTTTTGAGATGGTTTGTTCATTTGGAAAAAAAAACTGGGAATGTTAATGTATTGAAGTAAGTTCAATTTGCAGCGTTAGGCAATAGGTAGGAGATGAAGATGTTGAGATTGTTTGGTAAATTACATGGAAGAAGCATTAGAAAGGAAGATCTGTAATATCCGGGAAAAGCGTGAGTGTGTTCAGTATGTTCAATACGTGATACTGATGAGATCCCTTAGTAAAAAGTTGCTAATATGGAAGATTTACTATTCAGGAAATTCGTACATAATTCAACAACAAATTGTGAATCAGGCAGTGACCATAGAGCTGGTTTTCTTTGGATCCACCTGATTTTAGGGCAAATTATATATATATATATATATATATATATATATATATATATATATATATATATATATATGTGTGTGTGTGTGTTTGTCTTTGGATCCACCTGATTTTTAGGGCAAATTATATATTTATATATATATATATATATATATATATATTATATATATATACATATATATATCATAACATACAATCACGTGTGTGTAAATTTCTGTCACGTGTGATGTGTGTGTCTCAGATTATGGAAAGCAAGGGTATGGCTAAGTGGGTAACGCCCTTGTTTATATATATACATATATATATATATACATATATATATATATATATATATATATATATATATATATATATATATATATATTATATATAAATCGGAATACCTTGTAGGCGCAAGACAATGTGTGTTTAGACTTTAGACATAATCTTATGCTGTCAATAACCATTTCCACTTTTCTACCGGCTAATTCATAATTATATTAGAAAAACTATTTATTTTGTACAAAGGTTTCTCCACGTATGCCTCTATCCATGGAACTCCAGGCAACGTTTCCAAGCCAAACTAATT
>NC_089794.1:41668128-41675628 GCF_040412425.1 Macrobrachium rosenbergii
TCTTCAGAATTAAGAATGTGAAATCTGATTACACATTTTGAATTTAAAAATAAATTTTTGTATTTAAAATGTTTACAGTAGTATTTCATTTATTGACTGCCAGTGGTAGGATTAATTGTGTGCATAAGACATAGTGATAAACATGTTTTTTTTCCTTTAGTTTTGCTGAAATGAATCAAAACCAGTGAGACAGTTAAAGTTGTTTGATGGAGTGATGCCCTTTTAATTAACTTAAGCATATATAAATACCTCACAAGAGTTTTGATAAACTTGGTCTGAGTTCTCACATGATTAGTAAGCTTTTTAAGGGATCACTGTTGCCTTTAGAGTACTCAGTCATATTTTTATTGTTATGAGAGTTCAGGTATCTGGCTGAAGTGAGGTAAATTTTTTAATTCTGTGATTAGTAATGTAATAACCAGGTACTTGGAACACTTCGTGACAAAGTTTGGTGCCCAGACCCGGGAACAAAACAAAATATCACTCTGGTTCATGAGTTATACTGGTGGTTTTAGGGATTATTTTTTTGATAGGAGAGTGGCCACATAGTTGTTTTTGCATTTTATTGTGAATTGTTTAGTTGAGTAACTTAGAGAAAATGGACCTGTTCAATGTTCAGGAGTTTTTAGCAGCTCCATCCACCCAAGAGTTATCTGAATTCAACCTAACTAAAGCTCAATTGCTTGCTTTAGCTTTAGCTTTTGGGGGTAATTTACCTCTTAGCATGATTAAGGCACAAGTGAAATTTATTGCACTCCAAGCATTGATGGGCTCTGGTAAAGTAGATGAAGGGTTAGGAGTGGCACAAGAATTACTGAATGCAGCTGAAGCAGAATTTATTAGTAGGCAAGAAGCTGAGTCTGAGGTGCGAAAGAAAGAGAAAAGTGATGCAGAGGTAGAGCTTAGATGCATAGCTGCAGAAGAAAGCTTGATTAAAATGAAAATGCAGGCAGAAAAAGAAAGAGAGGAACGAGAAGAAAACTTGATTAAGCTGAGAATGCTGGCATAAAGAGAAAGAAGACAGGCAGATAAAGAAAGAGAGGACAGAGAGAAAAGTGAAAGAAAAGAAAGAGAAGAAGAAAGAGCAGCAGAAGAGGCAAGAGAAGAAAGAGAGAGAGAACAAGGAATCAGGAAGATTATGAAAAGGAGATGAAATTATTAGAAGCTCGCTCCAAGTTACCTGTGACCCTGTCTAACCCTACTAAAGGTAATTCAGACCCTGTATTTGATGTGGTAAGAGTGCGGAAGTTAATTCCAAAGTTTACAGAAGCTCCAGATGAGTTTTTTGATCACTGAAAAAGTGGCTTCAGGTATGAGATGGGGAGACGATAAGTGGTCAGTCTTGTTACAAAGTGTCTTGATTGGTAAAGGAAGAAGTGCATATTTAGCCTTATCAGCTGATCAGGTAAAGAGTACAAGTAACTCAAACACAATGTGCTACAAGTTTACCAGATGATCCCTGAGTATTACAATGAAAGATTCAGATATTTGAGAAAGGTTGACAAGATGACTTTCTAGGATTATGCCTCCAAATGATGGCTGGAGGCTGCTAAAGTTAAAACTATAGAAGAATTAGTTGTTTTAGAACAATATCTTAGGAATTCATGAACATATAAGAGCCTGTTTGAGAGAGAGAGAGAGAGAGGTTAAGAAACTTGACAAAGCTGCTACAATGAGTGAAGATTACAGTATCATAAGTAGTAAGCATACCAATAATGTGAAGTACCAGAACCAACAACGCACAGGTTTTAGGTCTCATACAAATTACAGGAACAAGTTTTATGGGAATCCTTCTAGTTAATACCAGTACAAAGCCAGATAATAACCCTCAGCAGTCGAATGTTAAAACCTCATCATCCAGTTTCTCAGGGCAGATACAGAAGACTAATGTTGTCTGCTTCAAGTATGGAAGAGCAGGACAGTATAGTTGAGACTGTTATCAGACACAGCAACAGTCAAAGCTAGTTGGTCAAGTGGTCAAAGGTGGCCAAGTGAAACAGACTACAAAGATCAGTGTGGGGAAGATTGAAACTGTAGGAAAGACTGAAGCTAAACAAGCTGAGTGTTTAGCAACCAGTGGAAATGTAACTTCAAGCAGTGAATGGCTGAGCAGCTTGGAGGCTTTTAAGCCATATACTCGTATCTATGAAGGTACACTGGCAACCCAAGGTGGGAGTATGCAGGTACCAGTCAAGGTATTACATGATGCTGGGAGTAACCATAGTGTGGTTAGTTCGTGGTGCTCACTCACAGTTGAAGAAGTCTCACAGGAGATTCAATTATTTTGAAGGGTATAGGAGGAGAAGAGGTAACTCCTATATGCCGCTTGCACCTGTCCTGTGAATTGGTGACAGGGAATGTTGATTTTGCAGTAAAGGACTCACTAGCTGTTGAAGGTGTACATGTTCTGTTGGGTAATGAAGTAGAAGGTGTACCATCTGTTCCTTGTCCTATAGTGACAGACAAACCATTGAAGATTGGTACACCCCCACCCCCACCTGTTTCCAGGTTGTGTTACTACCAGGAGTATAAAGAGAACTGTCTGCAAATGAAGAAACTGAGGATTTACCTGCACAAGAAGGATCAAGTGAAGGATCTTTGAGCTTAGAAGAGCTGTTCCAGGAAAGTGCAGTTTTCCCTAGTAATAACAAAGAAGAGATTTCCCAAGAAGAAGAAGAACCTGTTGTTTTTGAAGAGACTCAGAGTAGTCAGAGTGTTCCTGAAGATAGTAGTGAAGCTATAGTCGCTGGGTTAGCAGATATTGAGAGTTCAGCCCTTGAAGTTGGTCAAGTGAATGGAGAGAAGCTAATAGAATTACAGAAGAAGGATACGTTGGGCGATTTTGCCTTCAGAGTTGTTGATCAAGAAGAGGTGCAACAAACTTCTACCTGTTATTATCTAAAGGGAGGTTTGCTAATGAGGAAGCACAGACCTGCAGATATACCAGGAAATGCTGAATGGGGCGAATATGATCAAATTTTTATTCCATATCAGTTGAGGAAGCAAGTGGTTGCAGTAGCACACGAGTCTGGACATAAGGGAATCAGGAAGACTGTTGTGAAGATTATGAAGTATTTTGTCTGGCCTGGACTTCACAAAGATGTAAACAGGTTCTGTCGGGAGTTTCACACCTGCCAAGTAGCTCGAAAACTGAATGAAACCATTCAGAATGTGCCCTTCAACCCATAGAAGTTAGAGGAGAATCCTTTAGCAAGGTGATTATAGATGTGGTTGGGCTGCTTCCAAAAACAAAGAAGGGAAATGAATATCTGTTAACATTAATGCGTCCTGTGACAAGGTATCCTGAGGCAATCCCTGTAAGAAGTATAAGTGCCAAGGCAATTGCTGAGAAGTTGGTGGAGTTTTTCTCCAAATTTGAGATACCAGAAATTGTACAAAGTGATACAGGAACGAACTTTACTTCTGAATTGTTCCAGGATGTGATGAACTTGTTAGAGGGGAAACAACTGTTATCAATTGCTTATCATCCAGAGAATCAAGGAGCCTTGGAAAGATTCCACCAGACATTGAAAAGTATGTTAACAAAGTATTGTTATGAGTCAGGAAAAGAATGGGATGCTGGTTACCCTTAATGTTGTTTCAAGTTAGGAATGCTTATCAAGAAAGCATGGGATGTTCACCAAATGAGATGATTTTTGGTCGAGAAGTGGGAGGCCCATTGAAGATTCTTGCAGAGAATTAGGAAGAAAATCAAGAGAAAATCCAAGGAGAATATGTGAAAAACTTGAGGAAAAGGTTAAGAGAAATTAGAAAATTCTCTTTAGAAAATCAGAAAATAAGAGAAAATGAAAAGAAGATATGATGCTAAGACTAAACTAAGAACTTTTAGTGTAGGACAGCAAGTTCTAGTGTTCTTACCAGTGAAAAGATTTCCCCTTACCAATAAATTTCAAGGTCCTTATAAGATAATAGAGAAATTAAGTGATCAAACTTATGTGATTGAAACACCAGAAAGAAGGGAACGACAGAGGAAGATACAAGTGAATCTTTTGAAATCTTACTTCTCAGAGACTAAAACAGAAACAGTTTCAGTAACACAGACAACTTCATCTACAGAGGACGAGGATGGCTACGAATTGGGAGCTGAAAGTAAGATGAACAATTCCTCCTCACTGAAAAATTTGGAGGATAAATTAAAACATCTGAATGTTGAGCAAAGTAGTGAATTAATTGAAGTGATTCGAAGTTTCCCTGAGATTTTTGCAGTTGTACCTAAGCGTACCGATCTGACAAAACATGAGATAAACATCAGAGAAGATGGAAAACCTTTTAAACAGAGAGCATATTACCCATCACCTATTCATCGAGGTGTTTTGAAGTAGAGTATTTATTGCAGCATGGATTAGCAGAACCCAGTTTAAGTGATTACAGTTCTCCATGTGTGTTAGTGAAGGAACCAGAAGGGCTCATTTAGGATGTGTACTGATTATAGGAAACTGAATTCCATCAGTGTGGCTGACAATTATCCCTTGCCTCTTATAGATCAGTTACTTGATAATATTGGGCAAGCCAGGTTTATTTCCAAGATAGACTTGTTAAAAGGGTATTATCAAATTCCCTAAGATGAGAATGCTAAATTGCTGTCAGCTTTCATTACTCCTTTTGGACTGTATCAATACACTGTTTTGGTGTTTGGTCTGATAAATGCACCTGGAACATTCCAGCAAGTGATGGATCAACTGCCAAGATTCATAGAAGGGGCAGGTGTATACCTTGATATCATAGTGATTTGTTCTACAAGAAGGGAAGAGCATCTGAAAATTTTAAGAAAAGTGTTCAAGAAACTATGGGAAGCAGGACTAACAATCAACCTAGAAAAGAGTGAGTTTGGAAAGGCAACTGTTCAGTATCTGGGATTTGAAGTTGGAAAAGGCCTTCTTGCCCCTGTTGGTGCTAATGTAGAAGGTATCCGTAAGGCTAACCCCCTACCACCAGGAAACCAACTACAAAGATTTTTGGGCATGGCTGGATTTTATCACTGATTCTGTCCGAATTTCTTAGCCGTAGTAGCTCCCTTAACTGATTTAACCAGTCCTAAAGATGAAGCTTGTTTGGACTCCAGAATGTCAAGAATCATTTGAGAAGGTTAAAGCCATTTTAACTTCAAGACCAGTACTTCAAGCTGGAGACTTCAATAAGAAGTTTGTGATACAAGTTGATGCATCCGATTATGGAATTGGAGCTGTTCTACTTCAAGAAGATGGCAGTAATAACTTACATCCAGTCAGTTTTATGTCTTCAAAATTGAGAAAGCACCAGAAAGTGTATTCATCAATAGAAAAAGAAACAGCTTTGAAAAAGTTTGAAGTGCATGTGAACAGGACCAAGAATGAAGAAATTTTAGTGTTATCTGACCACAGTGAAAAATCAGAATCAGAGACTGACAAGGTGCCTGCAACCGTATAATGTAAAAGTGAAACACATTTCAGGTAAAAATAATGTTATAGCAGATTATTTATCCTGTTGTGAATCGTTGGATTCAAATCCAGGATAATTAGTCTTCTTGGGGGAGGAATCTCATGATATTCACTTGTAAAATGTATAAAATATGATTTTTCCAGAAAGAGATATTGTGTAGTGTATTCTGTATATTAATGACAGTTGTGTAAAAATGTCTCTGTAATGTCAGATCTCACAAATATTAATTATTTTAGATAACTTAATAGCATAATTTAAAATTGACAATATATTTCTTAATAATAACATAGCGGAAGAGAGAGTTAAGTTAGACCAGATGTTCTAGCTGTAATCAGTCAGGTAAGCTTGTTAACAGATAAGCGCTCCATTGCTGTAAGATTTTGTCTCAGTCGCTTTTGTTGCAAGTCGAGTGTCATCAGTTGAGATAAGTGCGAAGACTCGCTCTCTTCATTTGTTTAATAAACATGCCAATCGAATGATTAGCCATGTGCATGTTGTATCGATCGCGTTGAGATCTTGTCCAAAGTGATTTTCCTTAAAGCCACATATGCCTTTTTTGAGAAATATGAATGAATTATTGAGTAAAAGCACGTGGCAATTTCGTCATGTTTTGTAAAATTGCATCAGCCAATTCTGATTGTCTCTCTCTCTCTCTCTCTCTCTCTCTCTCTCTCTCTCTCTCTCTCTCTCTCTCTCTCTCTCATGTTTATATGTATATATATATATATATATATATATATATATATATATATATATATATATATATATATATATATATATACATAATGTGGGTCCTTCAGCTGATGAGTTTTTTATTAATTACTGTAATTTATGTAACCCTGCTTTACCTAAGACCCATGTAATCCTGTCAATTAAAGCTAAAAGTTACCCCCAAGAGACAGACAATTACTTAATTAGATTAGGTTGCCAGTCAGAACTATGTATTGAATAATTAAATTTTTTCTGGAACAAATGAATTACATGAAACCCAACAAAGATAGAACAAAGATAGAATGCGCAGTTACAGTGAGGGAATTTACATGAGCCAATTTTCCCTATTTCAGTTAAAATGCAAAGGGATGATCGTTCTCGTAGCTTACTTGTAAGCATTTCGAGTGTTTTAAAAGCTATTCCTCTTCCAAACAATGATATGATCAGGTTCCAAGGCTTGCCTGAGTATTGCTTATGCTTGATCTTCCCTAATTCCTACTTACTGCAAGGGGGATATCTTATGCAATCTCACTAGGCAATAATAATTATTCATATACTAGACTTCATACAGGAATTATGGTTCCACCAGGATCTCCAGTCATTGGCTGAGGAAAGGGGAAAAATTGGAAATAGAAATACAGTGGTAGAAATACCAGCACTCGGCAATACTTGTCAGTTCCAGATTTATTGTTCACGTAGGATGCTTGCGCACTGCAATGGACGCCCGGATTTCTGGAACAACGCGTAACGTCAATTCACTAAGTAAATAAAAGACGGGAAGGGGACAGAGGACAGAATTATCAGGGGCACGGACGCGCAGGTGTGCCCTGGAAGGGTCAGATTGGGCCTCTGTGTTCCCGTCAACAACGCTCACTCCATAGTCTCCGGCAATCTGAAAAAATGACAAAACATCACCGATACATACTACAGAGGAAAATGAAGGCTTAAGAACACCCTCACTAGAGGTGACCTGGTAAAAACCTCCCTGCTGGATAGGTCTCTAATACTAACTTATAAGCTGTTAGGAATGGTTAATTTTGAAAACACAACTAGCTCTTGCCTGCATCTCGTCCTGCATTCCCCAGAAAACCGCTCTTGTTTTTGTTAGGATTATACTCCTACTAAAATAATGCAGGGAGGTCGAGCAGCAGAGTATTTATAAATTATATATATATATATATATATATATATATATATATATATATATATATATATATATATATATATATATATATATATATATATATATATATATATATATATATATATATATATAGAGAGAGAGAGAGAGAGAGAGAGAGAGAGAGATCTAGCTGTAATGTTTAGAGTACCTATGTGGTGACAAAAGAT